>NC_068984.1:144036518-144037482 GCF_001194135.2 Octopus bimaculoides | reverse complement strand
ACACACACACACACACACACACACACACACACACACACACAGAGACACACAGACACATACACAGACACACACACACAGTCTTCTTCATCATAGACGCTGCATAAGAAAGTTGCATCCGGCTGCTGGCTGAAAGCATGATTATAATATTTAATATTTTCCAATATCGAGACATAACCAATATCTTCTTTTGCGAAACAATCGCCCAGGGGCATCCAATTCTGTAGAATGTATTCTGCGACAAATGAATGAATTTAATTAAACAAGAATCAAACCAATGGTTGAAGAATCGGTAACCGAGCAAAACGAAAGAATCCACTGATTGTTTGGTTTTCTTCATATTTTGGTGCGAAATATAGGGGCAGCTTTGAGATAGGCAGAGATTTCTCAATAGTATCAAAAAAAACCAGAAAGAACAAAAAAAAAAACAACAAAAAAAACGCAAATACGAACACAGGAGCGCAATTACTGTCTCATTGACCTTCAAACTCAGCTTCTACAGACAGGAATACCTGCACACATCCTATAGTGTGTATTTGTGTGTCAGACACACGCGCGCGCGCATATATGCTAGCATATATTTACACATATAAAACATATATATATATATGTTAGCATATATTCACACATATAAAACACATATAAAACACATATAAAACATATAAAACACATATAAAACATATAAAACACATATAAAACATATGTCTGTACAAACAAACCTTTGTCTGCAATGCTTTCTCGCTTTTACCGGATAAAGAATTACCTCCCCTAACTATCAGCCATACATAATGCATACATACACACATACATACATACACACATACATACATACACACATACATGCATACTTACATATATACCTTCACAATGTATATGCATATATATGTGTAAATATATCTACATATCCATACATACATACATATACATATATATCTATACATTCTTTTATTCTTTTATTCTTTTATTT
>NC_068984.1:144035791-144036289 GCF_001194135.2 Octopus bimaculoides | reverse complement strand
ATATATATATGTCTGTTGACTGTCTTTGTGTTTCTTTTATTGGTTCCAGCCGGGATCTGTGACCATGCTGCAAAACGGCCTTTCCAAATATATATACATATATATATATATGTGTGTGTGTGTGTGTGTGTTTTCTCTGCTTATATATACATTATCATTATTTATATTGAGTATGTTCGCTGATATTAATAAAATATATTTACATATTTATGTCTATAGAAATCACAACCCATATCACCATATACTACTGCATAATGTATATATATCATTATATATGTTGTACAAGACGCTCTATATAATATGCTATACAATATATACAATATAAATAATATATATACTATATAATATAATCTATATTTAATAATATATATATAGAAAAATCACATATTGATATAAGATCTGGTGTCGCTTGAATAGTAAACATTTCGGATGTTGTGTAAGCTGTTTAAGTAAATAAAAATAACATCTCATGTGTGTGTGTGTGTGTGTGTGTGTGTG
>NC_068984.1:144034584-144035691 GCF_001194135.2 Octopus bimaculoides | reverse complement strand
TTCGACATATAATTCCATATTTCCCTCTTCATTGTAACACATTTAATACATTTTGTGGCACCAACCATTTCTGCAGAATTCGCTCGGCCTTTCAAGTGTTTTCTGTTATATATCTGGGGGTTGGGGGATGGAAGGGGGGAAGAAAGACGTTTTGTTGTTGTTTTTGTTGTTTTTGTTGCTGTTGTTGTTCTTTATAATCTTTTACCCCTTATCTTGTGTCAAGCATTAGATTGCGCCCATGCTGGGACACCGCCTTGAAGAATTTTTTAGCTGAATGAATCGACCCAGTACTAAGTTTAAAAAAAAAATAATTTTAAAGTCTGGTATTTGTTCTATCGATGCCTTTTGCCGGACCGCTAAGGTACGGGGACATAAATACACCGGCACCGGTTGTCAAGCGATGACGAGGGACAAAAACAGACACAAAGACACACACATAGAGATGTAGATATATATGACAGGCTTCTTTCAGTTTCCATACTCTGTCTTTTGGATTCTGCCTCATAATGATGGACCCACGTTTCATCTCCTGTGACTATTCTACCCCAAAATTCTTCGCTCTCATTGTTGTAGTGATCGGGTAAACGTTGGCTGACCTCAAGGCGTTTGCACTTGTGCTCTGCAGTGAGCTCTCTTGGCATCCAACTTGTATAGACTTTATAGAAGCAGAGCTCGTCGTGGATGATTTGATGGGCAGAACCATGACTAATCTTCAGAGAACAAACTGCCTCATCGATGATGACTTGCTGGTTCACCATTTCCATCTCTCGGGGTTGCTGAATCTTCTCGCCAGTGGTGGGGGTTGACAGGTGTCCCTGTATTGTGCTAAAAAAACTTCCGATGAATTTCAGTAGCTGACTCACCTTCTGACCAGAGAAATCGGATCACTTCTCTTTATTCTTCTTTGGTTCACATTGCTAATGGAGCGGCCATGCTAACACTGTAAAGTCAGAAAGAAAAATGGTACGATCAAGTTCAAACTCCGATCACGTGACCACAATAGTACTAACTATAAGCACGAATGCGCAGAAGGCAGTGTCACAATAAAGATATGTTATGGCGAAAGTGCGGATAATTTTTTTCTTGCCCTCGTATATATATATATAT
>NC_068984.1:144027801-144034534 GCF_001194135.2 Octopus bimaculoides | reverse complement strand
TATATATATCGCTGTTTGAAACGATCGTGTGCATGAGTTCAAATTCTTTCAAATTTTAACATCTCCATTTTTAACAAATCTATTGAGTTCTATGGGATACCTTTCCATAAATTCACACAACACACCATATACAAGTATTATTTTCATATTCACAAACTTACGCCAGAAAGCTACCTGCAAAATATGAAGAATCTTTATAAGAAATCGGTTTTTTGAATCCTCCAAAATAAAGGACGAAATATAATTCAACCTTTTCACAAATATATTATTATTAACATTATTAAACAACCTTCTACACACACGCGCACACACTCCATTTAACAGTTTATAGAGGGCACTTCGAATTGATTTTGGTGCTTTTAATATTATTTGCCTAAAGTGAGACTGTTTCTGCATGGCAAACGCCGTGAAAATTCCTCTTTTCAGGCTCAATATGATCCGAACAAATTTGAACTGATTATAAAGTCTGTTTAAATATACATACATACATACATACATGCATAGGAGTTTGCAAATCCAGTGCCCAAGACACACTTCCAGCTTCATACCCATTATTATTGGAGCAATAGGATACATACCGACCCGTCTGGAGCAAAGTATAGTTGAACTTCGGTTCTTGGGGTAAGAACGCAAATCCTTAATTCTTAAACTACAAACGATGACAATATCTGAGACCATAAAAATCTGTAAAACCTCCTTAAGATTTAAAAGGTGATGATTAAAACAAAATACTTTCCTTCACAACCTTGCTACCAAGCAGTAAGTGGCCGGTCGAAATTTCCTGTGAATTATAAAGAGAAAGAAAAGGGACCACATATTTACAAAGACTGGAAGCTCTCTTGACTGCGAAAGTCTTTCCGCTTTGTTAGCGAGCGGCTTGAACTCTCTAAAGAAGGAGGAGGATTTAAATAAAACTTAAAACAAAATCCTGCACACACATCCATCATGCTTATACACAACACATGCATGTACGCAAATATACTAAAAATAGGCCCAGGATATTTTCTGCTTGGCGGCCACTTCGGTTTTGTGCCAATTGGTTTCATAGACCCACACTTTTTGCAACAGTAAATATAAAATGTACGTTGTATGAATTACCGAGTGGCTGTGTGGTAAGTAGCTTGCTTACCAGCCACATGGTTCCGGGTTCATTCCCACTGCGTGGCAACCTGGGCAAGTGTCTTCTACTATACCTTCGGGCCGACCAAAGCCTTGTGAGTGGATTTGGTGGACGGAAATTGAAAGAAGCCCGTCGTATATATGTATATATATACATATGTTTGTGTGCCTGTGTTTGTCCCCCCAACATCGCTTGACAACCGATGGTGGTGTGTTTACGTCCCCGTAACTTAGCGGGTCGGCAAAAGAGACCGATAGAATAAGTACTAGGCTTACAAAGAATAAGTCCTGGGGTCGATTTTCTCGACTAATGGCGGTGCTCCAGCATGGCCGCAGTCAAATGACTGAGACAATTAAAAGAGTAAAAGAGTACCATGGCCATCATCGAAATTCAAAAACAAAGGCAAGTGCTCTTAGAAGTGTGTTCACAAGTATGTTAACAAATAGCCCTAACGTGTGTGTGTGTGTGTCCCCGCAAATATTCTCATATCTGTGTGTCTCTCTTTCTTTCTATTCCCATTCTCTCTCATTCTCTCTATATGTGCCCACCCCCAACTCGTCATGAAGTACTCTTGTTGATGTAGAGAGGTCATTGTAAACTGACAATGGAACCGAAAAGAATTTCAAGTGAACATCAACGCACCAAACTGTTGTTGTCATTACCTTTGTTGTTGTTGCTGCTGCTGCTACTGCTGCTGCTGCTACTGCTGCTGCTGCTACTGCTGCTGCTGCTACTGCTGCTACTGCTGCTACTGCTGCTGTTGTTGTTGTTGTTGTTCGATTTGTTGTTAGAGTGACAGAGTTAAATAGATAGAGAGAGAGAGTTATTTGCACTGACGCTTCAGCTATCTGACCGACATTCCCCACTCGAGGATGGTGGGGGCCCACTGAATAATTAATCGAATGTTGATGGTCCATCAGTTTACAGCGTTCAGTGGGAAACCTCCCATGGGGGCCCCTGCGAAAATGGCAGCAGGTATTAGAGCTTTTCTTCTGAAGCCATTAGAATTTATAAGAGAGGTAGGAGGAGGAGGAGGAGGAGGATGAGGAGGAGAAGCAAGAGGAGCAAGAGAGTAACAAGATAGAGCGAACACCTCACTACCACCTCCACCACTCCAACGCCTCTCTATCTACTACTACTACTACTACTACTACTACTACTACTACTACTACTACTACTACTACTACTACTACCACCAGCGCCACCAGCACCACCAGCACCACCGCTACTATATTACTCTTCAGTCCTGACTACCATCACAATAGCAACAACAACCTACACACCACCAATACACCACAGTGCTATGTACTATACACTTGTCCTGTAACTTTAAACTGCGTCTCGTAGTGTGGGCCCTAGTACTCTCGTACCAGGGTTTTCAAGGATGTGGAACCACCCATTTTGTCATTATTGTTCCCGGGTGGACTCTAACTCAGAGTAGTAACACCTATGAGGGTCCTAGCCATGGGTTAATCAGCATGTCATGGAAAGGTCCTTCGCAGACACCCCAATGCACCCGGAGCAACTGATACCCTTCAGCACTTTAACTACTCATCTAAGAGAAGATAACTCTATGCAAATCCTTCATTTTGGTAACTCTTGGGCTCGTGGCACTTGTACCAGACCAATACACGTCTGGGAAATGAGAGAGTAAGACTAGCTCTGCATAAACCATGACCATTATAATAATGTAGTAATCACTCGCCATATCGCGGTTTACATATCGGGCCCTCAGCACATCGCGGATTTTTCTGGTTAATATATGTAAATTTATATTGGGGACTCCTCAGTACATCACATACATACATACATACATACATATATATATATATATATATATATATATATACACATACTGTAAATTTTAGAGGTACTACTTGATAAGTATAAGCACCTGTTTATGCCGGATAGTGGCAGAGGTGAAAAAATATATTAAACGTAAATTGAAAACAGAACACAAAGGAGCTTTAAACCATCCTTTGTATCAACAATATATACTGATATAATGATATAATGATATAATGACAATTTGTGTATAAAACTTGAAACACGTGTACCGCGACATCCTTTGTGTTCTGTTTTCAATTTACGTTATATATATATATATATATTTTTTTCGACGGCCTTTTAGTTTCCGTCTAACAAGGCTATGGTCGACCTGAGGCTACATTAGAACACTTGCCCAAGGTACCACGCAGTGCGACTGAACCCAGAACCATGTGGTTGGGAAGCACACACACACATATATATCAGAAGTTAGACAGAGAAGAGAAAAATAGACGAAACTGGGCGAAACCATAACAGATAAAAAAGGAGAGAAAACCATTATACAAGGAACATTCACTGCTGACTTTCTCATCAGTTTGCATCCGAGACATTTTATTGGTTTCACGCTATTTAAATATGTGTGTGTGTGTGTGTGTGTGTGTGTGTGTGTTTGTAGTTGTCCCCTATCATCGCTTAACAACCGGTATTAGCTTGTTTACGCTCCCGTAGCTTAGCGGCGCGGCAAAATGGGCCGACAGAATAAGTACCAGATTTTTTTTTTTAAAGTACAGAGGTCGGTTCATTTGACTAAAACCTCTCCGAGTCGGTGCCCCAGAATGGCCACAGTCCAATTACTGAAACAAATAAAAGATAAACGAGAAATGAGGTCTTGTTGATCAGATCTGACCTGGGGTTAAACAACAACAGCAAAAACAATAACAACAGCAACCACCACCACCACCACCACTATCTCAGAAACTACAATCATCGCGACATTTTACAATAGTTATTTTTTTCTTCTTCTTTCTAATAAGTAGGTTGACGCTGGACAAATAAAACTACAAAATTGTCAAACCAGTAACAAACGGTTACTAAGCAATAAAATCTACTTGACTATTTTTATATGTCTGTATGAATCAATGAAGACAAGGAACGAGGAGGATGAAATAAAATGTGGGAATGCAGACGACCAAGGAGTCGGCAGACGACCCAATTTCTTCTCGCCTTACAATAGTGTTTAAATAAGTAGATGTTTAGTTATTTTGTCATTTATATGACCATTTAATCATTGGTTAATGAAATATGACGCTGTGATCGGTTGAATTTCTTGAAAAGAATAATTTAAAAAAAAGTTCTGTCTTTGGAAATGTGAGACGTTTAACACAATGCTGCACCTCCAGGTGCACCTTTCAGTTGGTGACATGGGTGGTTACTGTATTGTCTTTTGCTGTAGTAGGAAGGTATTTGTGTTACACCTACACTGTTATTGTGTTGCAAGGTTTGTTTGGCTATTTCTTGTGTTGTATTGTTTCTCGTGAAAGCTTTTACAGTCTATTATGAGATGTTTGTGTGTAATGTTTTGTATCATTATTTAACCCCCAACTTAGTGTCTGATCAAATGGAAAAACCCTCGGTCTCGTGGTTAGAGTGTTTGGCTCACGGTCATAAAGTCGAGGGTTCATTTCCTGAATCGGTTAGCGTGATGTGTCCTTGAGTAAGGCACGAGGTAACAAATCTTTGATCACCTCAGGAATACACTAGGGGCCAAGATTTGGTCAGGTCGGAGCAAGAGTAACTGACAAGGTTTTGGTCAGCCCGGTTGCACGAGGTAACAAATCTTTAATCACCTCGGGAATACACTAGGGGCCAAGATTTGGTCAGGTCGGGGCAAGAGTAACTGACAAGGTTTTGGTCAGCCCGGCACTAAAGTAGACAACATTTCAGTTAGTTCGGGGCTAAAATCGAAAGCAATGTACCTTTATGTCTTTATGTCTGTGTCTGTCCCCAGTCACCGCTTGACAACCGGTGTTGGTGTGTCTACGTCCTCGCAACTTAGCCGTTCGGCAAAAGTGACTAATAGAATAAGTATTATGATCAAAAAAGAAAATACTGGGGTCGATTCATTCGACTAAAAAGTCTTCAAGGTGGTGCCCCAGCATGGCCGCAGTTTAATGAATGAAACAATTGAAATATAGAAGATAAAAGAAATGCGTACGTGTGCATGTGCACGCGCATACACGCACACACGCATATATGTACGCACATACATACATGCATACAAACATGCATACATACATACATACATGGATACATGCATACATACACATACATACACACACGTGCATGGCTACATACATATATTCATAAATGCATACCTACATGCATACGTACAAACATGCACACATACATACATGTATACATACACACATACATATATGCATGTGTACATAACACATACATGCATACCTACATGTATACATGCATGCCTACATGCATGCCTACATGCATACATACATACACACATACATACGTGCATGCATATACACATATAAACACACATACATACATGCGTACATACATACATACATACATACATACATACATACATACATACATACATGCATGCATACATACATACATACATACATACATGCATAGACACACACATACATACATACATATATACATACATTCATACATACATACATACATACATACATACATACATACATACATACATGCGTGCATACATACATACATACATGCATAGACACACACATACATACATACATATATACATACATTCATACATTCATACATACATACATACATACATACATACATACATACACGCATACATAAGTATGGGCGGATGATAAAACGAATCATACCTACAAAGCAAAACAAAACAAAAAAAAAGAGAAAAGAAAAGAAAAACGGAAGTGGCTATAATCGACCATATGTAGCGATAATTCGAATATTAGATTAGAAGTCAGAAATGGATTTCGGCATAATTATCACATTTAAAATCAGTCACGTGTGTCCTGAATTCTGTTCCTGTTTGTTGATTGGTTGCTTAGAGTTGTGCGTTGTGCTGTGTTAGCCAATTATTTCACAAATATCACTTATTGATCTTTTATTATCGACGAAGAAATAATCAGAGCCGCAAGGTGAGAATACGAAAACAGCCGGGTGGTTATTGTTGTTGTTGTTGTGGTGGTGGTGGTCTTGGTATGGGGTGGGTGGGATGGTGGTATAGCGATGACGGTGGTAGTGGTGGTGGTGACGTATCATGGTGCCGATGGTGGCGTCGGCGCCTATGGTGACGTTGGCGCCGATGGCGGCGTTGGCGGCGATGGTGACAGGGACGCTGATGGTAGCGGTGATGCGGCCGATGGTGATGGAGGTGATGCGAGTGACGATGTTCTTATTGCCTAAACCCTTACTAGCTTTGACCAATCAATTCTATAATCGAAGGATTCCTAGCCATGACCACCCTAACTTTTCATTATTCCACATCGCTACACTGTCTACTGTATCCTTTATTATTATTTTTTTTATTGAAGACGACAGGATGCGATTGAGAGAGTTTTGGCTGTTATTTCTAGCGGTTCGAACAACCACATAGAGGTTTTTCCGTTGATGAGTGTTGGTGTCATGGTTGGTGGGTGTGTTGGTGGTAGTGAGGTTGCTGTTGGTGAGGAATGTAGTGGCGGTGGTGGTGGTGGTGGTAGTGGTCACAGGCAAATCTCTCACATTTCGAGGTGCTGAAAGCTCACCTGATCTACTACAGTTTTCAGCTCCAGGTGTCGCGGTAAGATCAAAGAGAACTGCTGGGATGAGGGT
>NC_068984.1:144025438-144027682 GCF_001194135.2 Octopus bimaculoides | reverse complement strand
GGGTGGGTGAGGGCCCTTGGGTGTTGATGCTGGAAGAAGGATGTATCAGGGGTTAGCGAGTCTGTTTCTGTGAGAGGGGACAGGCGTTGGTTAAACACACACACACACACACAGACACACACACACAGACACACACACACACACACACACACACACACACACACACACACACACATTTATACGACGGGCTTCTTTCAGTTTCCGTCTACGAAATACACGCACAAGGCTTTGGTCGGTCCAAAGCTACAATAGAAGACACTTTCTCACTGTTCGACGCAGTGGAACTGAACCTAGAACCATGTGGTTGGGAACCAAACTTCTTACCATACGGCCTCTATGTATGCAGTCTATACGACATGTATGAGTGTCTTTATCGTATTTGGCGCATTTAATTACGTCCTCCACTCACTCTCCTGTTTTCTATTTCAGAACTTTATTCGTGCTCAAGACAAGGCGCTGCTCTCCCAACTCCAGCAATGCCAAGAGAACATAGAATGGCTGAAAAGTCAAAGGCAGCAGGCTGCCGAACAACACGAGCTTCAAAGTCTTACAGATGACGATTCGTACTGGGAAGATTGGGAGATTTCTGGTAAGAAACAAACAACATCACTAAAAACCCGTTACATATGCAACAGAAGTAGTATTAGAGTAAAATAGGTATCTGTGTATCATCTTCTATGCAGATACATCTCAAAAGGCGACAACTGCTTTTCTATATCTGTAGCGACGGATTTTATCTCGACGTGCGTTTGCTAGTGAGTACATGCTGCTGACAAAGTCCAACGACGTAGAAATGAGCATATAGCGTTCTCTGAACGATTTTCCTCTGCTACTGATATAGCTTTATGTTTTTAAACATAGTGCTTCCGTAAGAGATATTATCCCCTGACGAATATTTTATATTTACTAATTTATATATAGTATGAATCATTTGATATTTAATATACACACATACACACACAAATACACACATACACACAAACAAACATACACACACATACACACACATACACATACATACACACACACAAACACGCACAGACACACACGCACACACACACACGACTTGTATATTACCTGTATAAACAGGGCTAGTTTAGCTGTTTCACCGTAGATTGAAAAAAACGATGATAAACATTATAATCAATCATAAATACAATCAATCAATTATAAATATAATTTACTGTTTTTGTTTGTATTTCAGAATTTGAACGGGAGGAGAAGCTGGGTTTGCAGTCATTTAATTCGAAACGGTTTGCATACAGTAACCCTGAACTGAACCAGTCCTTGCTGGCCACCTACACAGCTAAAAACACCACTCTCAAGAATGACATTGAAATCCAGGTGTGATTAACATATCCATATATATGTCTATATATATATATGTAGATTCTTTATTTGTGGACTAACAGTGCTACCAATGGTTTCATACAGAAACTTCCGCAGTTTTTCAAGCGTCCCACTAATAGGCCTCTACGTTTGGATGAGACTACGTGAGATTACACGGTATATATATATATATATATATATATATATATATATATATATATATATATATATATATATGCGTGCAAAGTTGGCTGCACGTTAGTGTATACAGTTAAACGAAATAGAATCTTCACAAATCGCTACTCCGAGTTTCGGGAAACTCTGTGAAGATACATTTCAATGAAAATCGCGTGTGGTACTGTGTTGTGTGTGTATATGTGTGTGTGTGTGTGTGCATGTTTTCCAGGGTCACAGAGGGGAACGTGTGGGTATGGAGCAGTTGTGCTTTGTGGAAAGGTACGAAACAGCTGTAGTGCAATGTAGGTTGGTGGTGAAGTAATTTGATGGAAAATGGTACGATAGATATGGATGTATATTAATATGATGACAAGTGATTTGATTGAGAGCCTACCGGGCACCGTTGAGGAGGTCAGCGGTTCAAATCATATCATTGGAGTTGTATTGTATCGTGTCGCGCTCCGAAGACAAAACTCATTAAAATCTGAATGAATATAGGGAATAACTGTGTGGTAAGGTTCGCTTCGTAACAGCATGGTCTCGGTTTCGTATTAGGCTGCGGCAGCACCGTGGGTCTGATGAAAATGTTGTATTGATGTGCTGTGCTTCCTTCAGAACCTCCTGTGTTCCAGTGGTGTCAATCAACAGATCTGACTCCGCCCATTGGCGGTACAGCTGACCTGTCGAGAGAGAGAGAGAGAGAGAGAGAGAGAGAGAGAGAGAGAGAGAGAGAGAGAG
>NC_068984.1:144021778-144024278 GCF_001194135.2 Octopus bimaculoides | reverse complement strand
CAGCAACAACACTGTGAACAATAACAACAACTGTGACAGCAACAACGACAGCAGCAACAACAATGTCAATGATAGTAAAAAACAACAAGAAACAATATAAATTGGATTGAAACAGCGACGACACCGAGATTAACAAGCAGCAGATTAACGGCCGGTTGAAGAAGAATGGCGTCAGTGATTATGACAACTAGAAAAACAACAGCAGCAGCAGCAGCAGAAGCAGCAGCAACAACAACCAGAACTTCAGCAACAAGAACAACAACCACAACAGCAATAATTACAACAATTGTAGCAAGAAGAAGAACAACAACAATGACAACAATGATAACTTTGCTACAACAACAGCGACAACAACCACAATTACAAACATTATCATAAGAACTAATGCTATTGGTGGTACTACTACTACTACTACTACTACTACTACTACTAACACAACTTCAAACTGTCAACAATATCGATAACAAGAACATTTCCTCTTTCAGCTACAACAACCACAGTAGCAGCAACAAGAACAATACCACCACCAACAACAACAACAACAGCAACAACAACAACAGCAACAACAACAACAACAACAACAACAACAATTATAAGATCAACCAAAAGGCTTCTCTGAAAATACCACTTCGAGATTTGCCAGTGAGTTCCTTGTGTTTAGGTTGTGAAGTTGGTTAAACGTCTGATATATCTGGCGTTGAAAATTGCTCCGACTAGTGTTTAGGTTCCCGAGACACTGGAGAAAAATCTTGTATATCTGGTGTTTAAGTTGCTGTCACGTTGGATAAATATATCCAGTGTTTAGTTAACTGTAGCAATGGTTAAACATCTCATATACTTGGTGTTTAGACTGCTGTGACAATTGGTCATACATCTGTCATATTTGGTGTTTAAATTGCTGTAACGTTAGTTAAACATATGAGATACTTGGTTTTTAGGTTGTTGTAACATTCGCTAAACACCTGTGTACTGTGACATTAAACACCAAATACGTTTGGTGTTTAGGTTGTGATACTGTTTAAGAATTCGTTGAGGCTGGTGAAGCATCTGACATTTTGATGTTAGATATATGAGATCTCAATTAAACGTGTGCCTTATTTGGTGTTTAGGCTGTATCATTATTTAAGCATATTTTGAAGTGTGGTGTGAATATTGTGATATTGATATAACACCTGATATATCTGGTATTTAACTAAGTATTATAATGTTTAATATGAATTAGACACCTGTCAAGCTTGGGTTATTTAATGTAAAATTCACTGAACACATGCTTTATCAGGTGTTTAAGTTGTGACAGTATGGAAGCATCTAACGTTTAGTAGTTAGATGTTTATGAGATTGGAAAACGTGACTGGTTTGGTGTTTAGGCTCACATTAACATTGCTTAAACATTAACATAATTCGGACAAGTTTGCTGGTGAAGTAACTGGTATTGGTCAAACTTATTCTAGATTCTGGCTTCGGTCACTGTGACACTCATTAAACATATTCCAAGCCTTATGTTTACGTTGCTGGGAATTCGGCTAAACACATTCCTGGCTTGGTGTTTAGGCTGCTGTGATTTTTCAGATATACTAAGAGTAGTGTTTAGCATGATGTGACCCTAGCTAAAACACAGTCTAGGCCGTGTTTTTAGGTTGTTGTGAACTTGGCTAAACACATTCCCAGGTTTGGTGTTTACGTTGTTGTGACTTTGGGTAAACACTCACAAAACCTAGTGTTTAGTTTGCTGTGGCATGAGCTAAACATGTTTCAGGTCTGGCGTTTAGGTTGCTGTGAACTTGGCGAAACATATTTCAGGCTTGATGTTCTTGTTGGCATGACATTGCGTAGATATATTGCAAGCCTAGTGTTTAGGTTAATGTGTCACTAGCTAAACGTATTCCAGGCCTAGCGTTTAGATTGCTGTGACACTGAATAAACTGTGCCAAATCTGATGTTTAGATTGCTGTGAATTTAGCTAAACCTTACTCAGGCCTGTAGTTTCGGTCACTGTGACATTCGCTAAACGTGTTCCCAGGCCAAATCCATGTTTAGGTCACTTTGACATTCGTTAAACACCTGGGATGTTTGGTGTTTAGGTTGCTGTGAATTGCCCCACCAAAATCTATCTCTGTTCATTTCTCCTTGTTATTGGTTATCCCACCACCCTCTCTCCCTCTTTCTTCTTTTGTTTCTTTGTTCCTTCCCGTCTTCCGTCTTCTGATATACTAAATCAATAAATAAATCGATTAATCGATCAGTCAGCTAGCCGAATATAGAGAATGATGTGCTGCTGAGTAAAAATAATTTTTTTTAAAAATGAAAGGAAATAAAAAAAAAATAGTTCCCGAGCAGAGATTTGAACCCTGGCTCTTCCTCCCCACCTAAGACATAATCTCCATCTACTGTTTTGTTGGATGATTTATGTTTGTTATATTGTTTCTTTGTAGTTTCAGTTTCCTTGACAACGTGATCAGGTGCTGAAATACACCAAGAAAGAAATAAAAAAAAAATAGTT
>NC_068984.1:144021167-144021425 GCF_001194135.2 Octopus bimaculoides | reverse complement strand
GGGGTGGCAACACCTGTTGTACTCTTTCGCCCCAACTTTCTCTCACTCTTTCTTCCCGTTTCTTGAGTAACGCTGTGATGGACTGGCGTCCCGTCCAGCTGGGGTGGGGGTGGGGGAACACATAGGCCATGGAAACCGGGAAACCGGGCCCATGGGCCTGGCTAGGCTTTAAAAGGGCGCATAAATAAATAAATATAAATAAATAAATATAAATAAATAAATATAAATAAATAAATATATATATATATTGTAGGCGCA
>NC_068984.1:144018299-144020104 GCF_001194135.2 Octopus bimaculoides | reverse complement strand
ACACACACACACACACACACACACACACACACACACACACACTCACATACACACACACACACACATGCATACTCACACATATATGTATGCATGCGTGTGTGCGTCTTTGTGTCCGTGTTTGTCCTCCACCACCGCTTGATAACCGCTGCTGGTATTTTTACCTCCCCACAACTTAGTGGTTCGGCAGAAGTGTCCCATAGAATAAGTGCGAGATTTCAAGAAAATATAAGTATTGGGGTGGAATCATTCGTGTGAAAGGTTCCTCAAGGCTGTGCCCCAGCATGGCCGCAGTGTAATGACTGAAACGAGAAGATTAAGATTATTCATTCACAGCTTGACAGTTTTGTGTAACGATATAAAAAAAACAAAAATTATTGATGGGGAATAACTCTGTACAAGGGAAGTAATTCATAAATCGACTTGCTACAACCATCCAGTTGTGTGTTGATTAAATTGATTAAATGACATCTTTCTTTTTTAAATGAGACATCTTTAATAAAACGCACAGACAGACACACATACACACAGACAGACACACATATGTTATAGTAATCCCTCGCCATAACGCGGTTTTTTATTTAAGCTTACGTTGATTCCTCCCTAGTATTGTTTTGCATTTATAATAAAATATATATACAGTATTGTTTCTTCTTCGCGGATTTTCACTCATCGGGGAAGTTTTTGGAACATAACACTCGCGATAGTCGTACATTCTTTAATGTTATGTAAATTTTATTGATTTCAACGAGATAAACATCTCAGTTATGTGCCCTCCCCCCTATTCCCCCTCCATCCGTGTATTAACCTATTAGAAATCGGTATTTCCTGTCAAATGTGATGTATAAGTCTTCATGTCGAAGCACGAAATAAATTTTATTGTTTTGGGAGGGTCATTACGCCAATAATAACAACACACGCGCTGTTTCAGTATCACTTCTTTATTGTTAGTCAATCGGTTGAATATCTGATCATCTAACTACTCCATCGTTTGTTTAATGTGCTGGTTAAACAATCAATCGATTGTTTGCTGGTTAAAAACTTTTTCGATTGGTTGTTTAACCAATGCATTCAACAAATGATTGGTTAGATATCCAACCAATTGACTTCTAATAAAGAAGTGGAATTGAGCCTGTGCATCTATTATCATTTTTATTATTGGCCTAATGACCCTCCCAAGTTCACGATAATTCATTCAAAACACGAATTCAATTCAAGAATCTGGTAATACGAAAACGGGAAATAACTCTGCATAAAAATAATTATAACATGGGAAACAACTCTAGCAAGATGAGCTTTTAGCATTTACTAGCTTCACTTATTTGTTAGCGACCATGCTGGGGCACCGCTCTGAAGAGTTTAGTTAAGCAAATTGATCCCAGTTTTTATTCTATTCTGTTTTTTACCCTGCAAACGTTTCTTAAAGTTAATTTCGGATAAATGTTGGGAGAAAATTCCTTCTCAGAGGGATCAGCTCGTTGGAGACATGCTTTCGACTCACAACTCGGACGTCTTTAAATTCTATTTTGTTTCTTTGATTTAGTTGTGGCCGCCCGGTTTGCTAGAAATAACAGTTAAATTCATTTAGAACACATGTTAATCATTGAAAAAAAAACACAGAAACAAAAAATCTTCCTCCTCATCGTCGTCATTACCGTCGTCGTCATCATCATCATCATCATCATCATCATCATCAGCAGCAGCAGCAGCAGTAGCAGCAGCAGCATGATATTTACATGGCAAAATCAAATAGCGAACGAATGAGCGGTTAACGGGACATCTATAATTGTGAAATCTGTCTGCTATCT
>NC_068984.1:144015430-144016441 GCF_001194135.2 Octopus bimaculoides | reverse complement strand
ATTGCATATAATGGTAACTTGAGGCAGTGTGACTTTCAACAGACTATCATTTACAGGGTCAAAACCACGCCACCACCACCACCACCACCACATCAACAAGAGCAACAACAACAATAGCAACAACTGTTACTACTACTACTACTACTACTACTACTACTACTAGCAGCGGCAAAGCCTATATTCATCACAGTAGTAACACTATTACAATATCAAAGTACTCCACTATTTTAAAAGTACATTGGATCATTGCAGAAAAGTACTGCAACAAAGTACATTACTTGACTGTAGTGACTGAGTACCTGCTCAACTAGAAAACAGAGTACGATACAGCAAAGTGCATTATATTAAAACAGCATCAAAGTACGCTGTATGACTAGAGAAAGAAAGTACACTTTATCGCTGCAAAAATGAAGTACACTACACCACTGCAAAAACAGTAGAGTACGCCACTGTACAGCAATAGACTATACTACCACAAGAATAACGGAGTACAAACGTACAACAGTAGAGTACATTAACGCAACTGTAGGGTATATAACGTGAACAGCTGTCCATTACACTACAACTGTACTCTGCCACTGTAACAAATGGCATTGCATTGCCACGCAAGCCATCGACATCAAGCAGCTACAACACAAACAACGACACTATGTCACGAAACTACCATACTACACCATTATACTATCACTGAGTACAATATGTCTCAACAACAACAACAACAACGGCAGCAGTTACAACAACAGCGATGTCATCAACAACGGCGTCAACACTATTGCATCGCCCTCCCTCCAATGCAACATCGTTGTATCAGCAACAACAGCAACAACAACATCAAGCAATACAACAAACCCAGACAGACTCTTCTAACATAAACTTCAATAGATATTTATTATTTATGTTAGCGACACCAGATACACTTTTTTTTAGTATTGTTTTTATTTGTAGTAAATTTTTTTGTCTGTCTGTGCGTCTGTCTTAATATATTCTATATCATATATCTATGTATAATAT
>NC_068984.1:144012426-144014939 GCF_001194135.2 Octopus bimaculoides | reverse complement strand
TGTATGTATACCTACATATAAATTCATATAAAATGTGGAGCGGATGCATGTGTATGTCCCGCTCTTTAGTGCTTGATTATATACATAAATGTATGCGTCTCTGAATAGATGTATGAGTGTGATTATACGTCCATGTGTGTGTGTGTGGTGTATGTGTGTGCGTGTGTGTGTGTGTGTGTGTGTGGTGTATGTCTGCGCACATGTGTGTGTTGTACTTTAGATGTTTAGAATAAATATGTCGCCTTGACTGTTTATAATCTGTCTTTTCCTGCCTGTTTATATTATTATCTGCGATCGTATTTGTAAATACGTGTTTGTGTGTGTATGTGTGTGTATGTGCGTGTGTGTGCATGTGTGTGTGTGTGTGTGTGTGTGTGTGTGTGCGTGTGTGTTGTTGTTGTTGTGATTGTTATCATTGAGCCCTCGGTCAGTCCTGATCTCGCGTGCCTATAAGCAAAGGTCTCTTACTATGACATCCTCTTGTCTTATGTAAGGTATTAGTCAGACTGTGAAGACGCGTGGCTTAGTGGTTGGGGCATTCGGCTCACGGTCGTGAGTTCAATACCCGGTGGTGCGTTGTATCCTTGAGCAAAACACCTTATTGCACGCTGCTGCAGTCCACTCAGCTGGCAAAAATGAGTTGTACCTGTATTTCAAAGGGGCCAGCCTTGTTACATTCAGTGTCACACTGAGAACTACGTTAAGGGTACTCGTGTCTGTGGAGTGCTCGGCCACTTGCACGATAATTTCATGAGCAAGCTGTTCCGTTGATTATATCAGCTGGGACGCTCGTCGTCGTAAGCGACGGAGTGCTCCTTTCTTTTTTTATTAGTCCGACTAATACATAACATTTTCGAATTGTTTGAATTTCTTCAGCTACCTTTTGGAGCACGTAATGCCCCACAGACATTCCAGCGTTTCATTGATACCGTGACAGTTCTTCTGGCTGTGATGTTGGTGCTTGAAAAATCTACAAAGGACTTCACTTTCTCGGAGAAAGCGGCGGATTCAGTCCTTGTCGATAATGTGTCCGAGAAATGATAATTGTGCATCCAGAACAGCCTTATCTAATGCGTCTTTCATTTGAGACAGAATTCCTTACTATTTGTAATAGATTGAAGGACCGATCACATTAGGGCTCGTTTATATATATGTGTGTCCATGTGTGTGTGTGTGTGTGTGTGTGTGTGTGTGTGTGTGTGTGTGTGTTAACAGCTACAGTGTTATTTCAATGTCTTCGCAACGTATCTGTCACAGCGCAACGCTACTACACATTGCAACATACAACACATCAAACAAACACATTGCATCACATCACGCAACACATCAGTCAATAAGCGCCACATCAAACAACAACACACGTCACATCACAAATCGCACCATGCGTCAGACAACACAGCACATTACACAGCGCATTGCATCACATCACGCAGATCAGACAACCAACCACATCAAACAACACATCGCAAAACACATTACACAATCAGACAAAACACACCACATCAAACACCGCATCATACATCAAACAATACATCCGACATTTTAGACAACATATACCACATCACATACTACATCATGTGTAATAAACACATCAGACATTCATGACAACACACATCACATATCGCACCATACGTTAGCCAATACATCCGCCATTTTACGCACAGCACTTCACGCAAAATCAAACAACACATCAACCAGTATGTAACACATAATCCCGGCAACACATTATAGATGCAGCCAATGAAGGAATATTTACACGGACACTCGACCTGCCAAAAAATAGTCGGCTAAACGGTATTACACACTCGTCGCCTCGCAGTGATTGGTGGACCGTGAGACCCAATGAGATGGGTAACATGTTTGAGCTGTCTCTAAACAATGGACGAGCGATGTCTGGGTACTTGTGAGAATTGTACCTAGTGGTCGCTAGCTGCAAAATATCAGGCCTGGCTGTGGGTGTCCGGATGGTTATGCCACGAACAGTGAGATTCGATGTTACTATCAATAAGCCGACAGCGTATAACATCTATAAAGACGACGAAATGATACAGGAAATACGAGTCAACAATATAGCGATGACGGAAACTCGACAAAAGCCTGACTCCAGAGCAAAGAATCTGCCAAAAGATAGGACCAGAGAATGTGCAAAAAAGAAAAATTGGGGTGTTTTCAGGTAAATAGTGTTAGTGAAACTGGTATGATGCTAACTTTGGCGCCAGTGTCGACAAGGAGA
Source organism: Octopus bimaculoides (assembly GCF_001194135.2). NCBI lineage: Eukaryota > Metazoa > Mollusca > Cephalopoda > Octopoda > Octopodidae > Octopus > Octopus bimaculoides. The sequence goes on along the minus strand of NC_068984.1, from coordinate 144,012,706 downwards.
TGAATGGCCGTGGGACAGTCATTAACGAAGACAAAGGGACTTGGTTTTATGGGATCCAGGCGCATTCACTGGCCTAAGTCCTAGCTGCCTTGTTTTCTGGAAGAGAAGGCGTGCCTTTAAAATGAGAACAGGGTGACGCACAGTGGCGGATCGTCGTCGTCGTCATTGTCATCGCCATCGTCATCATCATCATCATCACCATCATCGTCTCCATCATCATAATCATCATCATCATCATCATCATTCATCACCGTCATTATCACCATCAACAAACACCATC
>NC_068984.1:144011230-144012416 GCF_001194135.2 Octopus bimaculoides | reverse complement strand
TCATCATCATCATTCATCACCGTCATTATCACCATCAACAAACACCATCATCATCATCATCTTCGTCATCATCACCATCGCCATCATCATTTTCGTCGTCGTCGTCATCATCGTCGTCAGTGGGGGACAGAAAAGGGGTGAGAAGGAGGGGAGGGAGCAGAGAAAATCTTTTTTTTCTTTTCTCAATCTCCCCCCCCCCTCACCGATGTGGAAAAGAATGCAAACTTTAGAAATTTACGAACGTAACTGATGTCGCTAACAGCCTCAACAGAAGGAACTGATTGCGGATGTATGTGCAAGTGTGCGTGTGCGTTTGTGTATGTGTGTGTATGTATGCGGTGAAATGTATGTGATTAAATGTGAAATGTATGTAAGTGCAAGTTAGTGGGCGTACTTGTGTGTGTGTGTGTGTGTGTGTATGAGAAAGAGCTATATGTATGTATGTATGTATGTATGTATGTATGTATGTATGTGTGTATGTATGTGTGTATGTATGTGTGTATGTATGTGTGTATACGCGTATGTCCGTCATTATGTATGTATATATGCATATAAGTTTATCTCTCTCTCTCTCTCTCTCTCTCTCTCTCTCTCTTACTATCTGTCTGTCTGTCTACATATACATCTGTAGACAGCCAGACAGACAGACAGACAGACACTGTAATATGTAGCTTCTATATATATAAGGGTGTGTGTATAATGTATGCGCAGCTAATAAAGCCATTGCTATATTTGTTAGCTGCCCCCTTCCCCACCAACTTTCTCCAACTATTTGAATACAACAACAACAACAACAACAACAACATTAGCGACAGCATCAGCAGCAGCAATAAATTCTGAAACAAATTCAGACATTTTTGTCGGTACTTCAATTACAAATACAAATATATAGACAGGAACACACATCACACACACACACACTCATCACACACACACACACACATACACACCACACACAAACACACACACACACACACACACACTCATATACGCATATACACACACGCACACAAGCTCATACGCAGTATATATGTATGTTTGTATCTATCTGTCTATCTAGGCATACATACATTACATACATTCACACACACACACATACACATCATCATCATCATCATCTCTCTCTCCCCTCGTCTCTCTCTCCCCTCGTCTCTCTCTCCCCTCGTCTCTCTCTCCCCTCGTCTCT
>NC_068984.1:144005140-144011083 GCF_001194135.2 Octopus bimaculoides | reverse complement strand
TCTCTCTCTCCCCTCCTCTCTCTCTCCCCTCCTCTCTCTCTCCCCTCCTCTCTCTCTCCCCTCCTCTCTCTCTCTCTCTCCACATATGTATATGTCTGCCGGTACAAAACACGCACGTGCATTTAATTAATACGTAAATGCATGTATGAAGAATATATGTACATACATGCATATACATATACACACCTATATATATATAATATATATTGTGTGTGTGGTCGTCATATGAAAGTACATGCACACATACACACTCTCACACACACACTGACACACACTGACGCATACTCACGCACACCCGGATACACCCACCAACGCGCGCAGTCTCACAACTTAACGTGGCACTTTTGACGTTTCATTAATATTATAAACAACAGACAAAACTAATCCCTCGCTTCTTCCCTCCCCCTTTCTCTCTCTCTCTCTCTCTCTCTCTCTCTCTCTCTTGCTTTATTATCTTCTTTCTGTCTCCCTCTTTCATTCTTTCTTTCTTTCTCCTGATGAAAGGAGCATGAAGCGGAATTGATGAAGATTGACAACGGATCTGATGTCGCTTCGGTACAGAAGAATGATGAAAGAAGGTCCTCCTTGTGTCAAGTTCAACCTCCACAGACCGGCAGAGAGAGGGAGGGGGAGACAGATGCATGTACCGGGGTAGTAAAAATCGAGGGATGCAGTGGGAGTAACTGTTTAGTGGAATGAGGGAAGGGAGAGTCGTGGAGGACGTGGAGGAGGAGTGGGAGGAAGAAATTGGATGGAAGAACGAGTGGGGCTTAGTTTGCCCTGAAATGCAATTGTGCAGAGAATTAGCTGCAATGAATTTGGGAAGCAGTTTCTCTTCTTTCAAACCCTTTACGCAACACTGGAAACTGCCAGAGCATTAATAAGAAATCCGAAAATGTCGTTTTAGTTTCATTAGTCTCTGGGTTTAATTAGAAACACTCGCTATGTTGTATATTGGTTCTCGAAACTTTATAACAGGACATTATACAAAGTGAATCCAGCCGATATTTTCTATAACACTTTATAATGGTTAGTGATATCTTTGTCTATGTTCTTCTTTCAGTTTTAGCCTTTCTCTGCAAGACACCGCACATATATTTACATACCTCAGGACTACATACATACATACATACATACATACATACATACACACATACATACATACATACATACATACATACATACATACATACATACATACGGATGTTAACATGAAGCTGAAGATCAGTGAAAAAAAGAACAGCTATGCTGAACTATTGAGAAATCTGCAGTTACTCTATCCAGATTACAAGTTCAGGTTTATACCTGTAATTATTGGAGCCCTGGGATATGGAACACATTGACTAAGTACCAATCTTGAGAAATTAGACTTCTCAAAATCAAAAAAGGGAAAACTAATTCGAAGACTACAGATCCAATCCATCACTGGAACAGTAAAGATCTGTAAAACTTTCTTGAAGTTTATCATTTAAATATATATGAGCATGTCTAGATATGCAACTATATGCATGAGAATACATACATAAAACATACAAATCTGCACATACATGCATACATACATACATACATACATGCATGCATACATACATACATAAATACATACAAACATACATACACACCCTGTTGTTGATGTTAACTCTGCAACAAATAGTTTTTCCGTAATTATCAGTTTTAATGTATATTTTTGACTCGCATACAGCACTAACTATGGATACATATTGATTGCAATATTGGAATAAACAGATTTGCTTCAAGAGGAACACCTGGGATTTACGCTAACACACAGCCAGTTTGCTACACTCACTCGCAACATGTGAGATTATTTCGTTTTTGCAGCCATACATCCTACAAAGGGGCGATTCATTGCTTTTATCTATTTGGAACTTGGTGTAATTACTTCCCAGAGCTTGTTCCTGGGCGCTGCATATCAATGCCTCAGTGCAATCTTTCAAATCAATTTTCCTCCAGGTGTTGGTCTTCTCTTTCCCTTAGATTTCTCTAAGGTTTCGTGGTGTCATTTCTAACAGCAACAAACAAGGGTTCAATTTGCCGTATCACATACCATTCCAGACTGTTTTCTTCGTTGACAACATACATCTTGCAACCAACGAACCCTCTTCCTCCCTTGTATCTTCGCACATACAGTCTATCGACATCTCTTTTAAGGTGCAGTCCCTTGTTCACTGTCATCACTTTCCTGGTTCTTCTATCTCGTTCCTCAAGCTTGTTCTTTGTCCACCTAACAACACCCGTACCATATTGCATTAAGGAAACAACCCATTTATTCATTGCTCTGATCTTGTTCTCTCCATTGAGTCTACATTCAATAATTAATTTGGTTCTTCTGACGTATTCTCGCTTAAATCTTTCCTTCAACGTACTCTCTGTTATTCTGTCGTACTCAAAAATACCCCGATACTTATAGCCACCAATCTCAACATCCTTGATTCTCTTGCCGTTGGGTAGTTCTATGCTGTCCCTACTTTGCCTGTTGAAATCAGACCATTTATTTCACGTTCACTCTTACCGAACATCTTTAAGTCATCCGTATATAACAGATGATTTAAATTTTCTCAATTTTTCAAGGTGTATATACTCCGATGTCGCTTTCCATAATATCTGTGTGGAGAGTATCAAATAAATCACAAACAGAAATGGTGACAGACCATCTCCCTGAAATAGGCCTCTCTTGATGTTAATCCTCGTCAAAAATTGTCCACATAATAACTCTCTGTATTCTAGTTCTTCATTGATCTCCTGATAAAATTTAAGATGCTATCAGACACCTGTACCAACTCAAAGCTTTCAAAAATCCAGGGATGAGGAACCGTGTCATAGGCTTTCATATAATAGATGTACGATATACCTAGATTAGTTTGTCTTTTCTTGCAGTCGTTCAGCACCATTCTGTCTATTAGAAGTTGGTCATTTGTCCCTCGGTTTTTCCTCTTGCTTCACTTCTCTCCACTGACAGCTTGTCATTCATTTCAAGAAAGTCATACACACAATTAGATATTATTCCTGTCATCAACTTCCCCATCAGAGTTAAACAGGAGATTGGTCGATAATTACACTGGTTTACAAAATTCTTTTTTTGCTCTGAGGTAAGGATGTGAACAGGTGTTTTTTTTTTACTAATTTTGATGTGGGGAATTTAATTTTCTGAGCATTAGAAAACACAGCCAGGAAAATAGTGACATAACACTGGATTAGTCGTATGGCTCCAAATGGCAACGAACGCCTAGATAGAAAGAGTCCTTCACTATGTTTAGCAGGACATCGGTCGTATGTCGAGGGCGAAGCAGTTAGGCGGGGGTGAAAGTTTTATTTAAAACTGAGGCCCTGCCTGCACTCATCCAGTGTCCTGGCATTGCTGACTTGTGGAGCTTTGTTGACGCGTGTAGGACGGATCCGGTGATCAACCGAGTCCATCGCGAAGATCGCACCTCTGCCTTCTTTTGGCCGAGAACAAAAGTCAGTTTTCATCTATTTGGTGGTTATGGCGGAGGAGGTGGTATTGTGGGCGAGATTGAAAGGACTGAAGACAGTTGCTTTCCTCTTCGGCCAAGCCCTCTTCGACTTTTTCAAATTCCACCTGAAAAGGAAAGTGAGGGTGGAGAGGGAAGTTCTGCACCCCATATTTTTGTTGAAAGGTGGGTGAATATGGCGAGGATGGCCCATGTGAATGGGCCCTACTCTGAACATTTGCTTGTAAACCGGAGGCGTTAAGAAGGAGAGGGGCGCCTGCCGAGGTGCACCTCGCGGTTGGGGTAACCAGGATGTGTGGTGTTCCTCAGTGGTCCCCATGAGGAACTCCTCACTTTTGGGGAATTTTTTATTGTTTAATTGTACTGTTGTCATTGTTATTTTATTGTTTACTCAATTTTGTATGGTTAAACTCCACGTGTCTCTTGCTTTGTAATGTCCCTATTTGTTTTTGTGTTCGGCCCTTGTAGCCAATAAAGAAACAATTATTATTATTTCGTCTGTCTTTACGTTCTGAGTTCAAATTCCGCCGAAGTCGACTTTACCGTTCATCCTTTCGGAGTCGATAAAATAAGTACCAGTGAAATACTGGGTCGATGTAATCGACTCATCTCCTCCCGCAAAATTGCTGCCCTTGTGGCAAAATTTGAAACCATTATTATTATTATTATTATTATTATTATTATTATTATTATTATTATTATCATTATTATTATTATTATTATTATTATTATTATTATTATTATCATTATTTCTAACACTTACGCATCACGGCACACTGCATCTTTTATTGTCACATGCTTGATTATAATGTGTGTTAATTACTTTTGGAATGTATGAAGACATTGCAAGTGTGAGGTGTGAATAGAAGAAGAAGAAGAAGAAGAAGAAGAAGAAGAAGAAGAAGAAGAAGAAGAAGAAGAGACCTGGAATATAGAACGCAAAAGAATATAGAAATGAGAATTAGGAATAGAAATGGAAGAGATATAGAGAGGAAGAATGTAAAAGCAGTAAGAGAAAGAAAGAAGGAAATAGGGTAGATGAGAGAGAAAGAGAGAGAGGGGGAGACTTAGAGGGAGAGAGAGTGAGGGGGGAGAGAGTGGGAAGAGAGAATAAGGAATGTGTGGGGAAGAAACAGTAAAGAATGTGTGGAGAGAAAAAGATGGAAAGAGTGGGAGAGAGAGAGAGAGAGAGAGAGAGAGAGAGAGAGAGAGAGAGAGAGAGAGAGAGAGAGAGAGAGAGAGAGAGAGAGAGAGAGAGAGAGAGAAAGAGAGAGAGAGATAGAGATAGAGAGAGAGAGAGATAATGAGGACGGAAGATAAGAGAAAATCTAGTTGGAACAAGATGAATGAAAGAGCGTGGAAGAGAGAGAGAGGGGGTATGTGAAAATATGAGAGATAGAGCGTGAATAAAGATAGAATGAGAGAGAGAGAGAGAGATAGAGAAGGACAAAGAGAAAAACAGCTGTAATATTCACAGACGTACATTATTTATCCATCTTTCTATTTACATGGATGTATATACATAATATGCCTTGCGCATAAGTATTACTATCATTGTAATAATATTATCATTATTATTATTATTATTATTAGTAACTGTAGACTGTTGTAGTAACTATGTCTATAAATGGTGGAGGAGTTGATGTTTTATGAAAATAGCTCCAGTGATGATGGAAGAACATATATTTTTATTATATTAACCAATGAAAAGACGAGAAAGCATTGCTGCAGCTTTTTCTGGTACAGCGACATCCGATCCTCTGGTCATACTCAAGAGCAGCTAACCTGGCCGCCATTTTGATGTCATCAGACGACACACGGTATGTGACTGTCGTTGTTGTTACCGCTGTTCTCTCTCTCCCTCTCTCTTTCTCTTTCTTCGTCTCTTTCTTTCTGTCTTTCCTTCGGTCTCTTTCTCCCACTTTCTTTCACTATGTTTCTTGTGTGTGTGTGTGTGTGAAATGTTTTCTGATATTCGCTGCTTTCTTGCTCACCATAAATAAACCGCAAACATTGGCTGACTTTTTTACCTGTCCAAATTTGTTCTATCTCTCTATCTATCTATCTATCTATCTATCTATCTATCTATCTCTCTATCTCTCTCTCTCTTTCTCTCTCTCTCTATCTATCTATCTATCTGTCGGTCTCTATCTATCTATCTATCTATCTATCTATCTATCTATCTATCTATCTATCTATCTATCTCTCTCTTCCCCTGTCGTCTCTCTCTAAAAATGTGTGCATTTATGTAAGCTTACACGCCCCTTCCCTCTATAGCCTCATTAAATGCAGATGCAGCAGCAGATGCAGCAGCAGCAGCCGCAGCAGCAGTAGTCGTAGTAGTGTCGTAGTATGGCATATTAAATATAGTTTAGTTTGTTTGCACAACACACCATCACGTGGTACCTCACCGTGCGCATGTGCGTGTGTGTGTGTGTGTGTGTGTGTGTGTGTG
>NC_068984.1:144003209-144005069 GCF_001194135.2 Octopus bimaculoides | reverse complement strand
TATACCTGCGTATGTGTGTGTGTGCGTGTGTATATATATATATATATTTGCTTGCATCTATGTATGTGTGTGTTGTGTTGTGGGTGTGTGTATGTGTAATCATATTTATTTCCTCCTCCTTTTTCTTAATTCTATTTCTTCTTCTTCTTCTTCTTCTTCTTCTTCTTCTTCTTCTTCTTCTTTTTCTTCTTCTTCTGCTGCTGCTGCTTTCATCGTCTTAATATATTTTCGTTCTCCCACTTTATGTGGCCTTTCGGTGTGTGTGTGTGTGTGAGAGAGAGAGAGAGATAAAACAACCGAGAGACAGAGTGAGAGATAAAGAGGGGGAGGGCAGGGAATGGTGGAGTGAAGGTGGAGGAGGAGAGGGAAGACAATTATGAAAAAGTAAAAAAGAGAAAAGGAAGTGATGGAGAGAGAGAGAGAGAGAGAGAGAAACAGAGAGAGAGAAGGAGAGAGGGAGAAGGAACATAAAGAGAGAGAGAGAGAGAGACAGAGAGAGAAGGAGAGGGAGAGGGAAACAAAGAGAGAGAGAGTAAAAGGTCATCTGAAGACAAAAACATGAGGGAAAAAGAGAGAGAGAGAGAGAGAGGGGACAGTCAACAAGAACAAAAACTAAGAGAGAGACAGAGAGATAGATAGATAGAAAGGGCGAGAGAGAGAGAGAGAGAGAAAGAGAGAGAGAGAGAGAGAGAGAGTGTGAGTGAGAGAGAGAGAGAGAGAGAGATAGAAAGCATGGGAAGGTGTGAAAAAAGAGGCGGGTCATGTTTTTCTTTTGCTATTATCACCCAGTCATGGCGGCAGTGCATTTCCGTAACGTCACTGGTGTCGCTGTTGTGTCTATAATATTTCAAGACTGTACGCCAGGGCGGCTGCTGGTGGTGGAGGCGGTGTCCTAGTCGTAGCAATAATAGTAGTAGTAGTAGTAGTGGTAGTGATGGTAGCTGCTGCTGGTGGTGGTGGCGGCGGCGGCGGCGTGAGGCGATCGCATAATGGTAGCGGTGTTGGTGCAGTTCATCGCAGTAGTTGTGGCGGCGCTGGTAGTAGTGGTCTTCGAGGCTGCTGGAGAGGAAGTGGCGGTGGAGGTGATGGCGTTTGTTGATAGTAATAGTGGTATTAGTAGTATTAATAGTAGTGGCGGTGGTGGTCGTAATGGCAGTCGTGGTGTTGATGTAACTAAACTGTTCGTTATAGTGGTGGTTGTAGTAGTGATGTCGGGTGGTAGTTAGAGTACACATAGGGTCAAGCACTCCAGTCGTGACCACCCTGTCTGATTTCCAGTTATAGTGCACGCACGCACATTCTTTTATTCTTTCATTCTTTCACTTCTTTCAGTCATTTCACTGCGGCCATGCTGCAGCACCGCTCAAAGTTTTTTTTTTCCAGTCGAATAGATCGACCCCAGGACTTATTCGTTGTAAGCCTAGTCTCTTAAGCAGAACCGCTAAGTTACGGGGACGTAAACGCACCAACATCGGTTGACAAGCGATGATTAGGGGACAAACACACACACACACACACACACACACACAACACACATACGATGGGCTTCCTTCAGTTCCCATCTACCAAATTCACGCACGAGGCATCAATCGACCCGAGGTGCCACGCATCGGTATCGAACCTGGAACCACACGCTTTGCAAAGCGAGCTTCTTACCCACACAGCCATGACAACGTCTCACGTTTCCTTTCTTATTCAAAACAACGAGGAGTACAACTGAAGGTAAATTCGGCTGCTATTTCTAGCAGAGGTAGCTGTGGTAGGGATAGTGGCGGCAGGGCTGGCGGTGATGGTGGCACAGTGGTGGTGGCACAGTTGTGGTGGCACAGTGGTGGTGGCACAGTGGTGGTGGCACAGTGA
>NC_068984.1:143997774-144002889 GCF_001194135.2 Octopus bimaculoides | reverse complement strand
ATGGTGGCACAGTGGTGGTGGCACAGTTGTGGTGGCACAGTGGTGGTGGCACAGTGGTGGTGGCACAGTGATGGTGGCACAGTTGTGGTGGCACAGTGGTGGTGGCACAGTGGTGGTGCTAGCGATGGCAGCAGTGGTGACGCTGTTACAGGTGAAAGCAGTTGCAATACTCGTGGTGTGTTATAAGTATTGGCCGTGGTGGCGCCACTGTAGTTGGTAGTCGTGGTGCTAGTGTTGGTAGTTGTGCAGTAGTTGTATGTGGTAGCTTTGAGTCTCCTCGTGGAGGTGATGGTGGCCATGCTGCGGCTGTTTCCTTCTTCATTGACATTACTTAATGCGTCCTTTTTTCTATGAAGACAATAAAGTGAGATATTGTCATCGCAATTTATTGCACACACATACACAACTACACACAGATACGTGCGCACACACACACACACACACACACACACGCACACACACCATCATTATTTCATTATTTTAATTATGTTGCATTTTATTTCATTTTGTTGCAGCTGTGCGTTTTACACACACATACACGAACACAGACACACACACATTCTTTTATTCTTTTACTTGTTTCAGTCATTTTGACTGCGGCCATGCTGGGGCACCACCTTTAGTCGAGCAAATCAACCTCAGGACTTATTCTTTGTAAGCCTAGTACTTATTCCATTGGTCTCTTTTGCTGAACCGCTAAGCTACGGGGACGTAAACACACCAGCATCGGTTGTCTAGCGATTTTGGGACACACACACACACACACACACACACATATACAACGGGCTTCTTTCAGTTTGCGTCTACTAAATCCACTCACAAGGCTTTGGTCGGACCGAGGCTATAGTAGAAGACACTTCCGCAAGGTGCCATGCAGTGGGACTGAACCCGGAACCACGTGGTTGGTAAAGTAAAATCTATTTGCAAATGTAAGTTGGCAGACCCGATTAGGACGATGTTACTACCTTTTTTAGCCCCAGGAAAACATCTTTTCCAGCTGGCTACCGACGCACAAAACTAAATGTTTTCCTCTTTACAAGAGCAGTGACTGTGTGTCACTTTAAAACTATATTCCTCGTACAAGACCTAGTGCTGCCATCTCTAAGCCAACGGTTATCCTGTGATATTGTACTCATGTCGCATAAAAGAAAATTTAATGCTCATTGAGTATTAATCGAAACGGCTGTAAGTGAAGATGACCAATTTGCTGTTAATAATAAGCAATTATTAACTTCACAATCTCCATTTTATTCTTCTTTTAAATGAATGTGTGTGTGTGTGTGTGTGTGTGTGTGTGTGTGTGTGTGTGTGTGTGTGTGTGTGTGTGTGTGTGTGTGTGTGTGTGTGTGTGTGTGTGTGTGTGTGTGTGTGTGTGTACGTCTGTGTGTTAAAATGCAAAGACAAGTAGATGCTTCAAGAGCTTTCTCATGTACAAAAGAAAAACGATATTAAACGGTGTTTGACGTGTGAGTATATGTGTGTGTGAAAGAGAGGTATATTTGCGCGCGCGCCTGTACAAGGGAAATGGGATGGTAATGTTCAACGCTGAAAATGTGTGAATATATGTGTGTATCCGTGTGCGTGTGCAAGAGAATTATGTGAAACTTTATATATATGTGTGAAGTAAAAAGAATCGGAAAAAATAATCTAGAATCCTTGTCCGGTATCGGATCGATCCCAAAATCAAATGACACTGTGCCAGTCACAAGGCTAAACATCCCTGAAAGTTTCATCCGAATCCATCCAGCGGTTCTTGAGATATCTTGTCCACGGACAAACAAACAAACGCGACTGAAAACAATTCCTCCGCCTTCGCTAAGGCGGAGGTAATAATGATTTCTTTTCTTTCTTTTTAAACCATAAAATACATATTTATTTTTCAAAATGAAACAAGAACGAACAGTAACATGGAAAATAATGGTTATTTTTTATACATCCACTTTGTATTTGAATAGTCTCTAAAACTTTTTCCATTTGCAAAGTCTTTGATCAGATCCTCAAAATTAATCTTACCTAACACATGGGCTTCTATACTTAGCAGAGATAAAGACATTCCAAATATTATTTTACCAAGTTTAAAGTGATTTCTTTTGTGCCGTAAACCATTTACCCTTTCTATGGTACCCTTTTCCTTGATTTCCTGAGCAGGTGCTTATTTTGCATAATGTTAATCCTGCCTAGTTTATCGGAAGCCCTCCTTTTTTTTTTTTTGATTTCTGGGGAAATGCCGCAAGCATATCAATTTCCTCACTGGTAACACTGACCGGTTGACCACTTTTCTGTGCATTGCAGATGGACCAAGTCTACTCATATTTGTTAGATATTCTCTAAACTGTTAATCTTGATGGAACTGGTCTTTGAACTGGTCCATTTCTGTCTAACCATTTCTGCATTCTCTGTTTCCCAGTACTGCTTGATGATCGACTTTCGTTCCTCGTTGGTCAAATTACCCGCCATAAAATCAATATCTGAAATTAAGACTAATTATTTTACCTTTGAAATAATTAGCTAAAAAGGACATGGAATCATAGAATTCTTCAAATCATAGCAACAGAGAAATGAAAAGAACATTCCACTCATACAAAGCAATGTATACCTACTTTTGCTCAACCCTGCATGTATGTATTTATGTATGTATGTATGTATGTATGTATGTATGTATGTATGTATGTAGAGCGGGTTAAAATCCAAGCCGTGTCCTCTTGAGATACATCTACTTATTCTAATATTCCAAAAGCGTAAGGCGGCGAGCTAGCAGAATCGTTTGCACGCCGTACGAAATGCTTAGCGGTATTTCGTTTGCCGCTACGTTCTAAGTTCAAATTCCGCCGAGATCGACATTGCCTTTCATCCTTTCGGGGTCGATAAATTAAGTACCAGTTACGCACTGGCGTCGATATAGTCGACTTAATCTCTTTGTCTGTCTATGTTTGTCCCCTCTATGTTTAGCCCCTTGTGGACAATAAATAAACAAGAAACGTTAGCACGCCGAGTGAAATACTTTGCATTTCATACTTTCGGGGTCGATAAATTAAGCACCAGTTGCGTACTAGGGTCGATCTAATTGAATTGCCTCTCCCCACAAATTTTTAAGCCTTGTTCCTAGAGTAGAAACCAATATTCCATAAGACTTGAATATATATGCAATCAAGAGATTGGAAAAATTTTTAGTATTTTTTATTCATCATTACATGTGTTTCATTTGGTAGTAGGAGTTGCAAAAGTGAACGTGTAATAGAAAACATGTTAGAGATGTCCTGTTAGAAATTCTTCAGACAGAGAATCAAATAATGTATGTGTGTGTGTGTGTGTGTGTGTGTGTGTGTGTGTGTGTGTGAAAGGTGAGGTGAAGACGCATGGCTCAGTGGTTAGAGCGTCGGGCTCACAATCATAAGGCACTGAGTTCGATTCCCGGACCGGGCTGTGTTTTGTGCTCTTGAGCAAGACACTTTATTTCACGTTGCTCCAGTTAACTCAGCTGTAGAAATGAATTGTGATGTCACTGGTGCCAAGCTGTATCGGCCCCTTTGCCTTTCCCTTGGATAACATCGGTGCCATGGAGAAGGGAGACTTGGAGGAGAACTTTCTAGGTTCAATCCCATGGTCATTCATGACCGAATGGAATCTTTGCTCTTATTTATGTATGTGTGAAGGCGCGTGGATTAGTGGTTATGAATATATCCGGCGCGCGATCGTAAGGTCATGAGTTCGATTTCTGGCGGCGCTTGGTGTCCTCGAGCAATGCACTTTATTTCACCTTGGTCCAATCTACTCGGCTGGCAAACAATGAGTTGTACCTGTAATTGAAAAGGGCCAGCGTTGTCACACACTGTTTCACGGTGAATCTCCCAAAGAATTACGTTGAGAGTATGTGTGCTTGTGGAGTACTCGGCCACTTGGTTAAATTTTACGAGCAGGCTGCTCCGTTGATCGGATAACTGGAATCTTCGTCGTCGTAACCGACGGAGAACCGGTTATGTGTGGTTCATTCTGTCCATTCGAAGATCTTCTGTCGTAACTGTTTCAGCCATTGCTTAGCTTTTTTTTTGCTAATCGTTGTGTGTGTGTATGTGTGTGTGTGTGTGTGTGTATGTATGTATACGTCTACGCACATATATGCATACACATATGCATAAACAAGCAAACGTGTGTGTGTATGTATGTGTGTGTATGTTTAAGAACGAGTATCCATGATACCACTTATCTCTACCCTTAAACACACACACACACACACACACACACACACACACACACATACATACACGCACACGCGCAGCTATCACTCAAGTTTTGTAAGTGGTCACTCGTTTTGCTAGAAGTAACAGCCACACCTTTCTGAAATCATACCCGACTGTCATAAAAAAAGATAGGATGGTCATGGCCAGAACGCTCTTGATCATAAAATCTACTCAATAAAGGCTGGACCCAGGGTTAAACGTAACCATAAACCGCTTTCTATTTCTAAGTGGGGGATCAGATATTTATTGCGTAGCTGGAAGCATTCGGAAAATGCAAGTATGATAATAATAATGATAATAATAATAATAATAATAATAATAATAATAATAATAATAATAATAATGATAATAATAATAATAATACAGTAAACATAAGAGCACCACAGCAAACCACAGCACATACCCAAGGTGCACAGAGCTGCGCTCGGTAGTGAAGTGAAAGCACGTTATAAAAATAAAACTACTGAACAATAATAATAATAATGATAATAATATATGACAATATATAAACGATAATGTATGTTTTATTATTACAATCTTATAATAGACACAACAGCGACAGCAGATACGTAGCGGAAATGTTGAACCTACGAACGTACGAGCATTTTTGTGAGGGTGCGCGTCCCTCTTTCTCTCGTTCTCTCTTTCACCCTCTCTCTACTTTCCTCTCTTTGTTTTTTCTCTCTCTTTCTGTCACTCTACACCCCCCCCATCGTCTTTCTTTCTTTGTTACCCCCCTCACTCCGTCAATTTTTACGTAGCTTTCTTCCTTTTATCCTGCTGCATTCTTTCTTTTTTTTTCTCTTCTTCATTCACCGCTCAAATGGCTTAGCTTTTCTTCTTCTTCTTCTTCTTCTTCTTCTTCTTCTTCTTCTTC
>NC_068984.1:143989996-143996571 GCF_001194135.2 Octopus bimaculoides | reverse complement strand
TCCGATGTGCTATCAGTCCTTTTTACATCAGGCCTGAAATTTTGGAGAAAGGGTTAGTCGATTACATGGACCTCAGTATTCAACTGGTACTTATTTGATCGAATCGACTTCGGTGGCACTTGATCTCAGAAGGCAAAGTCTATCTCGGCTGAATTTAAAATCAATGTAACAATAACAATCCTTTCTACTATAGGCACAAGGCCTGAAATTTTGTGGAGGGGAATAATCGATTACGTCGACCCCAGTTTTTCACTGGTACTTAATTTATCGACTCCGAAAGGATGAAAGGCAAAGTCGACCTCAGCGGAATTTGAACCCAGAACGTAAAGGCAGACGAAATACTGCTAAGCATTTCGCCCGGTGAGCTAACGATTGTGCCATAATAATAATAATAATAATAATATTAATAATAATAATAATAATAATAATAATAATAATAGAAATCTAAGATCGTGAAATGGCACATGAAATACGCTGTAGTATTTAGTTGCAAACCTCTATGTGTTGGGTTCAAAATCCACTGATGCCGTATTAATGCATTAACACCTGTTTCTTTTTACGTCAGTTTTTACTTAAACAATGACAAATGTTTCGAGCAATAACTCAGAGTCCATTTACATTTTTCAGCGATTCAGAAGAGAAACCGAAGGTTTTATTCGTTGGTTTAGTGTGTATCGATATTGTAAACATTTGCCCCAAATACCCGGACGAAGATACTGATACACTGTAAGAATTTCTATTCTTTTATTATTATATTCTTTCAGTGGTTTCATTCTTTAGACTGCGGCCATACTGGGGCATTGCCTTGGTTGGTTTCAAAAGCTTTGCCGAATGTCTATTCAGTTTCCATTTTTGGTATAAAGTAAAACATTTCGTTGCCATCTTTTAACAGGAAATGATTAATTTAGATCAAAGGTTCTTAACCCATTTTGGCCAAAAGACCCCTTTTGACCCTTGGAGTCACAAATGACCCCCTAGAAAATATTTTTGTTTTTCAATATACTACTTATTTTGACATCAGCAAATAATGATAAAAAAATGGATGTTGTTTTATATATGCACTTGTATGCAGTCGGGGGTACAGATGTGCAAATTGAAATGCAAAAAAAAAAAAAAATGAAATAATGAATTGAAAGTTTGGTAATTACGTTTATTTCCACCACGTGACACTTATGAGACCAACGTGTTGTTTATCGAAAGAGTGCTCTTTGGTACAAGAGAGCTCCTTTGCTCCAAAACACCCCCCTCGAGCTCCAAATGTCCCCTGTTGAGAACCCTTGATTTAGATTGAAGATTTCAATAAGACTTTTGCAATTAAAGAGTTGTCCGTTAATTACTGGAATATTATTTCAATAATTTCATTTGCAAAGTACATCCGTGCAAATATTTCATTTAAAAAATATAACATTATTTACATTATTTACATTTGACGGATATTTGTCCTCGTCTCGTTTGTTGTTCACACAACGTTTCGGCTGATATACCTTCCAGCCTTCATCAGGTGTCTTGGGGAAATTTCGAACCTGGGTTCTCATTCCTAATTTCCAACAAAATGCCGATGTAGTTCCGATGATAGACATAAAACGGCTGCTCCCCGGAGCCCGTTTCGTTATCCGCACTTTTCAACTGTCTCAATGTCTATTTAGGTTGTTTCACGGCGGCAAAGACAGCGAAGACAATATCACAACACCAGACTAAATAAATGTTTAAATGTATCAGTTATCTAATTAGATATAATCAGTAATTATATAAATCGCTCCCTATTTAATTATCATCATTATACTTAATTCTCATTTGTATTTTTTGTTCTCGTATTGCAGAGTTCTTCATCAAGAATGGAGACGAGGTGGTAACGCTTCGAATAACTCTACTGTTTTGTCCCTCCTTGGACAACCTTCTGCATTCTTCGGAAGTATGGCCAGCAGCTACGAGAAAGCGTCAGTTTTCATATCTTTAATATCTCTTTAAACTTATCATAGAAGTTCAGGGTGGCTGTGTGATAAGAAACGTGTTTCCCATCTACATGGTTCCGGCATCTATGTCTTTCCATTGTGTAGCTCACGCTGTGGGACTGAACCCGGAACCATGTAGTTGAGAAGCAAACTTCTTACCACACAGCCATGCCTATATATTATATATAAGTATTAGACAGTTTAAGTATATATTAACTAAATTTGACTGAAATTAATGTGTGAGCGTTTGGCACAACCGGATGTGCAAGGAGCCGTGTTAGCGTTGATTTGTAGGTTCGATTCTGGCTGGGGTTAGCTCATTATTTTTCAGTCATTTGTGTGTATTTAAAAATTGTCGCTTCAAATTGTTATGATATATTATTATACAGTAATATATATATATATATATATAAAGTGTGTATCTGTGTGGAGAGGTTGAATTATATTTTATCTTTTACTTTGGAGGGATCCAAAGGGCGATTTCTAACAAAGATTCTTCATATTTTTAGTTTATACACAACTAAACCCAACTAGACTCTTTAGTATGCTCTCAGTTTTTCATAAGGATAAAATATGTAAATTGTTGAGTTTCTGTGGGATACCTTTCCATAAAATTCTCATAACACACCATTTATATATATATATATATATATATATATATAGATATATACTCACTCACAATCTGTGTTGCAGGTTTCTTATCGAAGACTTCGCCAAATATAATATCGACATATCCAACTGCATCTTCCACGATGGACACATCAATATTCAGACAGTGGTGCTTATTAACTCTTTGAATGCTTCTAGAACAATCCTGTCTCCCCCGATGTAAGTTATACTCTGTTTCATGTTTGCTGGTTTTTCCTTCACTATTTTTTATTCCCCCCCCCCCCCAACCCTCTCTGTCTGGATCGTTTTTCGTATTACATTCTATTCATTCACTCTTCGTCGGATTGTAATAAAAATCGTCTCCGAAGAAAAGTTTAGTGCCAAATGTTAAAATTTTTCTCGTAGAAAACCAATTTATTCTAATTTTTAACTTTTTACTGAACTTAAATGGCATATAAAACAATTTTTTCCCCAAAATCTGCTTTAAAAATCCCCCATAAGTACTTTATGCAAATTTGGTTTAAGTAATACAAGCAATGATGCTTTATAATCTTTTTTTTTTCCTGAATATGCGCTGCCGAAAATGTGACGCGTGAAGTGTGCGCATGCGTCTTTTATACTATCAAAAACAGTTCAAACCAACATATTCTAAATTTTAACTATTTATATTCCTTAACTAAATCTATAGGCATTAAATAGGCACCGAGTCAGTGGAGTCGTTGAAACCTCGGCTGCACTATTTTTTGGTGATCGTTTTATTTCGCTGCGCTGCCCTGAGTTCAAATCCCGTTGAGGCCAAGTTGACCTTTCTTCCCTTCGGGGTCGATACATATAGTACCAGTCATATAATTGGCATCGATTCTTCTAACTTTTTTTCTTTTTTTCCAAACCCGAAGAAGGACGATCTCCGCCACACATCCACCAAATGATCCGGCCGTATCCTTGTGACTTCACTATATGGTACCATCGTAACCCTATGACTTCACCAAAAGTTGAGGACAGAAAGAAGGGTTTATCAATTGCTGATACATTCTGTCACTAGTTCGCTCCGTCCCAACTGTTTACTTACATTCGATCGGTTCACATTACTTTGTATAGATGCCATGAGGAAGTTCAGTTAGTCCACATTACTCTGCAATGGGCATATGACCAGTTTCCCGATTTCTTTGGCGCATATATTCCTCCCGGGACGGGACGCTGATCCGTCACAGGATTATTCATTTTTGCCAGCTGAGTGGACTGGAACAATATGGAATGAAGTGTCTTGCTTAAGAGCACAACACATTGCCCGATCCAGGAATCGAAACCACAATAAGACATGCGCTTCTACATACCACGAAAAGTTAACTTTCATTAATTCAATCTGTTCCTTTAGTACCGCCATTAATAGCTGACAAAGACGATTACAAATTTCTTGGGATCCTAGAGATTACGTTAATAAATGACATGGTCATGTGATGGTCACGTGAACGGGATTATATTACAGGGTTTGTTCTTCGGAAACAGCTTCTGTTATAGAGAAGACGATAGGCTTGTAATATTTACAAGTCTCCGGGCGTTACCGCCTCGAGTTTTCACACTCATAGGGCCGGTTACCAGATTTCTCATTTGATAAGTGACCGTAATCGCAACAGTCCGGCCCCCACGGGACGCCAGGTCATTGCAGAGTGACCCATTTACAGCCGAGTGGACTGGAGCAACGTGAAATGAAGTGCTTTGCCCTCAAATACAACCCACTGCTTGATTCGGGAATCGAAACCACGATCTCGCGAACATATCGCTTCTTATTAGTAGAATAAAAAGAAAATCAGAACAACGACCATGCACATAAAATGTTTAAGATGTGATAAAGTAAAGCATTTCCTTTGTGATCACAGAAAATATGCAAGTCCCATACATAAGTTTTGTAGAGGCGCAATGGCCCAGTGGTTAGGGCAGCAGACTCGCAGTCGGAGGATCGCGGTTTCGATTCCCAGACCGGGCGTTGTGTGTGTTTATTGAGTGAAAACACCTAAAGCTCCACGAGGCTCTGGCAGGAGGTGTTGGCTACCCCTATTGCACTCTTTCGCCCCAACTTTCTCTCACTCTTTCTTCCTGTTTCTTGAGTAACGCTGCGATGGACTGGCGTTCCGTCCAGCTGGGGAGAGGAACACATACGCCATAGAAACCGGGCCCATGAGCCTGGCTAGGCTTTAAAAGGGCGCATTGATAGATATATAAGTTTTAGTCTTATGTATAATGACTGTGCGGTCATATGAAATACACAAGTCTCATTTATGTTTTTGTATGTTTTTTTCTTTTTAGAAACCTTCCTTCGGTAACGTTTGAGGAATTCCTGAGAATTGATTTAAATAAGAATGCCTTTAAATGGATTCATTTTGAGGTCAGTATGCTTTAAACTATTTTAATTATTTATAAAATTATTAAAACTAGTTTAGTTTTACGATACATCTTACGGATGCTCTGGGATACATCGTCAATGATGTATCTGGAATCTCCGGGGGTTTGAAGTCCTTCAATATTAGACCCCGCTTCGCTCAGTTGATCGAGTCCCAGCTTGCACTGGCCTACCATCTTCATCTAAAGCTACCATCTAATGACCTTCTCTGCAGCTTCACTGATAGAATCTATGGCCCTCCTCTTTGTTGCGCCAGCAACTCCCATCCCAGTCAAAGTTTTGCAGAATGAACGCCCTAAAAACCTCGACAGCCTCCTTCCATTGCCTCGTAACAATACCTGCCAGTTTCGATTACTGCGCTGTCCTACCAGTTTCTGGTACTTGGCCAACTTCCTGCCATGAGTTTCCCCCATGTGGTCTTCTCAGGGCACAGTTAGTTCCCACATAATCACTTGTTTGGTGGAATTTGAGACAACCGCTATATCTAGATGGTGTGTTATTAGTCTAACGTGCTGCTGCAACTTTAACCGTTTCCCGAGACCGACCCTCATCTACCAGCCTGGAGCTGTGGAAAAGTAGCCATGAAGCTGATTCACGTTTCACAGAACTGGGCTTCTCTTTTGACTCTGAGACAATGATGGCGTTTTTCCTTGGTGGTATTTACTGGACTGAATGGTTGTTGATATCACCCTCGCAATTGGTTATTTCTAAAATTCTGTGGATTAGAACAATGAACAGGTAAAATCCTTAGAGCCTTCGTACAATATGTCTTGCTGTATTTTTTCAGGCTGTTTGCTTTCTTAGTTCAAATTTCGCCGAGGTTCAACATTGCTTTTCATCCTTCCGGGACTGATTCGAAAATAAAGTCTCGTACAATCAAGAACTGAGATCGATGTCATCGATTTCCCTCCCCCACAGTCTTGAGTCTATTAAAAGAATCATTATTTTTTGCGGATTGCAAGAATCGTTCGGCCCGGAAGCAGAGGCTGTCAATCTCCAAAGCTGCAATGAGTTAAAAACGAATTCTTAAGAACGAGGCTCTCTAAATTATCATAGGAAGCTCCTCTCCGGGTCCCTGATTAGTTAACCGCTCCACCTTCTTATAAGTCCTACATGGAGATAAATGTCTAGCAGAGACATACATGAAGTAAATTGGCTGCGACTAGCGCGTGCAAAGTCTTCTTTGTTAACAATAGCAGAATGTCTGCGGCACCTCCTTTATTTCAATCATGTGTTGGCAGGCTCTAAGTGGTACCGAAAATATTCGGCAGCTCAAGAAAATTCTCCAGTACCTTTCCGATACCAACCGATCGAAAAACGTAGAAGAAAGAATTATAACGTCTGTTGAAGTCGAAAAACCGGAAAAGGAATTTGGTAAGTCGAAGACAATCGTTTCCCAGTTTCTAGACAAAAAATAAATATTATACGGAGTAAATGATACGATTTAGTGGTACCAAGGGTCAGGACAGTGAACTAACGAAGGGGATACAAGTATTAAGTTCCATGATTTAATATAGGAACCAAATCTCCCGCAACTACATACACACACACACACACACACACACACACACACACACACACACACACACACACACACACACACACACACACACACA
>NC_068984.1:143982652-143988916 GCF_001194135.2 Octopus bimaculoides | reverse complement strand
GTGTGTGTGTGTGTGTATTTGTGTGTGTGTGGATGTGTGTGTGTGTGTGTGTGTGTGTGTGTGTTATGTGACACCAGTTTTATTCTCGTCCTATTTGGTACAGGATAAAGAGTGTCCCACTCCCTCAATAACTTACAACATTACGCGGGGCCATCTGATTAGTTCGTAGGGTGACATCAGCCAGTAATTACATATTAGCTAGTTTCTTTACTAGCATTCATTTAATATCCACTAACCAATTAATTAACATAGATTTATTTCATTTTTGTATTTGCTTAGCAAGATTCTTGTTGAGGATTCGTGTGTTGAAACTAATCTTTGGGAGGGTCATCATGCCAATAATAGTAGCACACGCACTGATTCAATCCCACTTTATTGTTAGTTAAATTTAACCAACTAACTGATCAATCATTTATTTAATGTGTTGACTAAAAAGATCAATCGGTTGTTTGTTAGTCAAAGTCCTTTCGTCGCTATTCGCGACCTTCTCAGTGACTTGTCCTCTCTCTTCAAAGTCTGTTCTGAGATATTTAACCAACTGACTAACAATAAAGAAGTGATATTGAACCAGTGCGTGTGTTATAATTATTGGCGTAATGACCCTCTCAAGACATAACATAGATTTAATATTCAATTAACATTGAATTTTAATGTTCTTTCAGTGAAGCTCTGATATGTACGTGGGGCGAACAGGGCGCCACCTGTCGACTTTCAAACGGAGTAATTTACCATAGTCCTGCAGAAAATTTAACAAGCCCCGAGGATTCATTAGGCGCCGGAGACACATTCACAGCCGGCACAATTTACTCTCTGCTCCAGGGACTTTCTGTAGAAGATGCCATAACATTTGGATGTCGTTTGGCCACCACAAAATGTAGCATGAATGGCTTCGACGGACTCAAAAACTTTACATGAGATAACAGTTTTGTCTCAGCTTCTATTACCTGTCTCTACCTTATGTGGAATACTGTGGCCCAGAGTTTGTCTTCCTAATTGTATGAAGTAACACGCATAACGTATCATAAATTATATAGACTTTCTCTTGATATTTAAATGGCAATGCTCTTGTTTTCACGCAAACTCAAAACTTCTATTCACTACAGTTCTATATTTAAGAGATGAGGAATTATGTACATTATGTACATTATTTACATTTGACGGATATAAATAGATCGGGTATAGCTGATCATGTATGGAAAGGCGGACACCACCTTTCCCTGTGGGATGAAGTTAAAATAATAGACAGAGAACACCACTGGAAAATACGAAAACTAAAAGAAGCATCACATATGCTAGGACACAACAACCTCCTAAGCGGACCAAGTGCAGATATGAACAGCATATGGGAACCAGGATTAAAGAAGGATAGAAAAAATATTAGATTTATAAGCCCTAAAAATTCACTCCATGTGGAGTACCTTTAGTAGAAAGGATTATTATTATTATTATTATTATTATATATCGATATAGAAAAACTTGATTTAGCATAGACTATAGCTATATGTTTGCAGGGGAGAGCACTCTTACAGCGCAAGACAATGCTGTGGGAGATAATTGCGGTTAATACGTAAGGCTGCATTTTTACCAAACTGGAAAAATATATGGTCGTCGTCGTCGTTGTTGTTGTTGCTACTGTGACTATTTTTTAGCTGCAGATCATTTATAATTGAAAGAAAGCCATCATCATAAGCGCTCCAGC
Source organism: Octopus bimaculoides (assembly GCF_001194135.2). Lineage (NCBI taxonomy): Eukaryota > Metazoa > Mollusca > Cephalopoda > Octopoda > Octopodidae > Octopus > Octopus bimaculoides. The sequence goes on along the minus strand of NC_068984.1, from coordinate 143,987,217 downwards.
TGCGGCAATACCGTCTTTTTGTACACTTAAGAGTGCCTTGGCTAATTTTTCGTTATGATAACATTTCAGAGAATCTAACTGCTATTTACTTGCTGGAACGTATCGAGGAATTGACACCAATGCCCCAGTATGAGCGGTGACAGGACAAATCATTACCAGTGAACGTCGTAGTGGCGTCTCGAAACGTTTTCGTCCAGTCGGGTCAGTGGGAAGGATGTGTGCGTGTGTGTGTGTGTGTGTGTGTGTGTGTGTGTGTGTGTATTTGTGTGTGTGTGGATGTGTGTGTGTGTGTGTGTGTGTGTGTGTGTTATGTGACACCAGTTTTATTCTCGTCCTATTTGGTACAGGATAAAGAGTGTCCCGCTCCCTCAATAACTTACAACATTACGCGGGGCCATCTGATAAGTTCGTAGGGTGACATCAGCCAGTAATATCGGAAAAGTGTAATTACACAAGTATTTGAAGTCAGAGTTTCGAATCTCGGAGCGAACCCGTTACCTCAACTTTTGACTTTCTGTATTTTCGTTGTTGTTAATTGTTTAGTCGAGCCGAATATAGTGTATATACTCATTCTGTTGCGTTGTTATAAATTATTTAGCTTTGGTTTGTATTTCTTAATGAATATATTTTCCTTATGTAATCAGAATTACACAGAAGCGTACCCGATGCTTTGATATAAAAGGAAAAATTGGTATTTGGGGTGTTTGTTTGTTGGGCAAAGATCTAAATGTTTACTCACGAGTATTTTTCTGCACCTGGGATCACGTATCAGTTGATGGTGAACTGTCATCAACTAGAATATATTTTGGGAAGTAACACTAATTCAAATATAAAAGTTAAGTTGCTATCTTGGTTAGTGACACGAATGTAATCTCGAACCACTCCCTTCTGCTGTGCCGTGTTTCAGCCGAGAGACTGGATCCAGTATAAATGACCAGTTATGTAACAACATCAATGTTAATACAAATGACAAGTTTCCGTTCATGCTAACATCTGTGTTTAATTCTGCTTCCTGTTCTTATACTCTTCTTATGTAATCGTATGCTGTTATTTACTGTAATCGTTTGACATACGGATATGTTGTCTCTTAATATATAAGACACTAAACACCTCCTTCGTTCCTTTAAGTATGTTACCATAGAGTGACCTCCCTTGTAAGTCACATCCCTCCAGCTCATCTGTTTTAACAGACTCTCGCGGTTAGTCGTAAAGCTGAAACATGTTGATACGTAATAATTATTTGGTTAGGTGATGTTTGTTGCTTATCTTTTACGATGGTTTGAACACAGACGAGGACGTATCTATAAATAAATGAAAGTGTTTCTGAGTGAATCCAATTTCAAAAACCTTCTTACTTATGTCACCGGCATAATTTCCTGTTTGGGAAATATTTCCAACGACACCGGCTCCTGAATGTTTTTATCATTATTTCTCTTAATGTAATTATAACGTGTAATGATTAATATCGTCGTATCTTGTATGGTGATTAATATAATTATGATATTTTGTGAGAGTGATAAATATAATGATGTTACGTAAGAAGATTAGGATGAGACTCAAGACAAGAAATTGAACCACATTAGATTAGAAATAATGATTTCTCAGCTTTTAAAGACTTTCTCGATAATCAATATGGAGGATGTTAATCATTCGAACTCTTCCAACGCAAATGTCTTTAATAATGTAGATACAGTTACAATGACATACAATGGCGATGCAGGGTGGTAATCACTATTTTTTAAAAGAGAAAAACTAGAGACGATGCTTTATTTACAGGGAATCTCCTTATTGAACCTCCTTATTGAGCCTCCCCAGTAAAGTCTACGCTAGATGTCTGGGAAAGTGTTGGAGGGAAAGTGTTGCGCTCAAACTTGTTGAAGAGCTGCGTGGCTTCCGTTCAGGACACGGCACAACCAACCAGATATTCACTCTATGACAGGTCTTCGATAAACGATAGAAATATTGTTCTCTACTCTAGGCACAAGGCCCGAAATTTGGTGGGAGGGGGCCAGTCGATTAGATCGACCCCCCAGTACGCAAGTGGTACTTAATTTATCGACCCCGAAAGGATGATAGGCAAAGTCGACCTCAGCGGAATTTGAACTCAGAACGTAAAGACTGACGAAATACTGCTAAGCATTTCGCTCGGCGTGTTAACGTATCTGCCAGCTCGTAGCCTTAAACGATAGAAATATTGCGAAGAGGTGTACGCGTGCTTTGTAGACGTCGAAAAAGCATATGGCCATGGGTTGAAAGACATGCTGGGTAGGGTTTCGCAGCGTTTTGGGTTTACAGGAAAATTTCTGGCTTCTGCAAAGTTCCTTTACGAATGGTCACATGTCTGTGTTTGTGTAACTGTTTCTATGTCTGTATATATATATATGTCTCTATATATGTCTGTATATATATATATGTCTCTATATCTGTTTAAGGCGTTTAACATCTTCGGCCGAATTCCATCCTTTCCAACGGCCTCGCCCCATTTGAACGCTGTCATCTCTTCTATAACTTCAGTTTCTGAGAAATAAATCTTCGCCCCTTGATGCACCATGTGTCTGTCAGAAGATTCTATTACGACTGGATTCAGATAAGCAAAAAATCGTCTTTCCCTCCCAATAATGTTCCTCTTTGGAGAAAGAAGTTCAGCCGAGTTTTTAATGGCTTCTTATTACGATGTCGACGGCTCGTCTACCAGAATAATTAATTAGTCTATGTAAAGTTAGAGTCCAACTTGGCTCCAGTGTCCTTCACTAACTTAGCCTTGGACTTCCAACTGTCTCTGCTGCAACATTTCGCGCCTCAGTGTGCCACCTGTGCAAAAAGGTGACTTGTTTGTCAGCCAGGCTTTAGAAACCCACTGCTTTGCTTAGAGGCATTTTTAACTTCCTGGTCAAATCAAGAAGTCCTTTTGCAACTTGGCGGTCACACAGAGCCACTTTCGTCCACAGTATTTTGTGGTCGAAGAAGAAACTGCTGAGAAAAACTAATCTTAATGATAAATATATCGATAGTTTATTGATAACATAATTTTCAGGAAAGAATTAAGGCGATAGAATTGTAGGGGAGAGCACTCTTACAAGCCTCAGACTATTTCAAGGGATGTAACTCAGAATAAGCGGTGTCGCCGTCAACACTGTTGTTAGCGTTGTTTAGCTCCAGATCAGTCAACGATCAAAAGCGTTCCGGCTGTGGCAATCCTGTATTTTTATACATCTACAATCACACTAGTCAATATGTTCTTTTTTTTGTATAAGACGCTAGGGTGAAATTTTGGAGGATATGGTTGCTTGTTCCTCGTTGGAGCAAACACCCGACTACTGACACCAAAAGCCAAGTGTTTAGCAATAACAGGACAAAGTGATTGCTTGTGTTGAAAGGGAGTCTCCTTGCAGTGACATCGCCCTGTCGGGTCAGCGTGTGTGTGTTGTTATCTCACAAGTTCTGTTCTCTTGCTGTTTAATAAGGGAGGTAACTCATAATAGATTCACAAAAATATCGTTTATATTCAAATAAATGAAATAGGAACGTATCAAAGAAACACACACACACACACACTTTCTCTCTGTCTCTCACGCACACACACTAAAAAACACACATATATACATACATACGTACGTACCTGTGTGTATTTTCCTCCATTGCGTTTTTGTACCTTTATATATATATATATTGAAGGAAACTGTTCTCTATGTGGCTTGTGTGTTTTCTGTACTCTGGTTATTATTATTTTCTTGTCTACGTTTTGTTTGCAATGTCCTGTACCCAGATATGCACCTATATATACAGGTAGACGCAGGTATGCACATACCTGTACGTATATATGCATATACTCATTTATTGTTTGTTTTATATATATATATGAGAAAGAACAAAGAAAAAGGATAACAGAGTTTCATTGAATATATGTAGTCTTGTTATTTGCATATATCACAATGTTTAGAAAGGGAAGAGATAATGCTACAGCATGACCGCAGTCTCAAAACTAAGAAATAGAAGACTAAAAGCTTATGTATTTGGAGAGCAAACTCAAATAAAAAAATAGCGTATCTATCTGTATGTATGTATGTATGTATATATGCGTGTATGTATGTATGTATATATGTATGTATGTATGTATATATGCGTGTATGTATGTATGTATATATGCGTGTATGTATGTATGTATGTATGTATGTATGTATATATGTATGTATGTATGTATGTATGTATGTGTGTATGTATTTATGTATGTATGTGTGTGTATGTATGCCTGTGTACATGTGTGTGTGTGTGTGTGTGTGTGTGTGTGTGTGTGCACGCGTGTGTTTTTGTGTATGTGCGTATGTAGGTGTGTGTTGTTTACGGAATTCTTTTTATTTTTAGGAACTTCGATAGATATGCATGTATACATCCATCCATCCTTACATACATACATATGTAAATTATAAAAGAAAGGTGTGTGTGTGAAGCCGACCGCGGTTGCAGATCTCGGTGGTATGTATGCATGTGTGTATGTACACACATACATACATTCATAAATACAATACATACATACATACATACATACATACGTATGTATGTATATG
>NC_068984.1:143977208-143979312 GCF_001194135.2 Octopus bimaculoides | reverse complement strand
ATATACGCACACAGACACCTCCCACACACAGTTGTCATTTATGAATATTTTTCTAGCAATAATGGCTGCTTTTCCCTTCGTGAATTGAATGATTTGTCAAAATGTCTATTCTGAGAACTGAAACATTGTCAATAAGTTCTCGGTGAGTAGGAGCAGACGACACACTGAGGATGACAGATACGTCGGGTGAAAGACGTTGACAAATCAACAAAAAAATGGCGACAGTGGTGACTACGTTTCTGTTACGTGTGTATCTGTAAACAAATATCGAATGTCCCCAAAATACAGCAATATCTGTTTCAAGATACAGTATCTCATCAAAGTTTTATTCATACATTCATACAGGGCCGAGCGTTCCCGTCCTAAAAATAACTGCATTAATAAGCGTTTCTACTAAGAAGTACAAGGCCTGAAACTTTGGGTCTAGTCGATTACATTGACCCCAGTGCGAAGCTGGTTATTTTATCGACCCCGAAAGGATGAAAGACAAAGTCACCTCGGCGAAATTTTAACTCAGAGCGTAAAACCGGAAGAAATACCGCACACCGCTAAGCGCTTTGTCCGTCCTGCAAGCGATTCTGCCGTTTGCCGCTTTGAGCAATACGAATGAACGGATGGTTAACCGAATTGAAGCTAGAAACTCTTAAAAGAAGGATATCAAGTGATGCGGGGCATATGAGAAACGAAAGTGTTATAGTGGAAGAGATGGACAATTGTTCGCAAGAATATACTACTGTGAATCGTGAAAGGATTGAGGTCAGCGACTGTTTGAACAATGAAGACAAAATAATAAACAGGATTTTGGATCTATTAAATGCAGAAGAGACAGAATTTATGTGCGTCTTTAAGAAGGTTAACCAATGGAGACTAATTCAAGAGACAAGTAAAGTCAATAATGTACTGAGACACATGAAAACAAAGAACATCACACAAACAAATAATCTTATCAAGGCTGCAAATAGAATTGTGGCAAAAAGGATGGGATTGGGAACTATTGAGAACAGAACAATGACGGACTGAAGTGGAAATAAACAAACTTGGTGGAAAAGGAGAATTTCAGAAGATATAAACTCTGCGTGCAGTGTAGGGTCAATATTTACCAGGAAAAGAAATGGAGAATTGACGAATGAAAGCAAATTTGAAAAATTGAAGAAGTATGATATAGATACAAAATGTCTGAATGTTGTAATTGAAGAACTGAAGCAGCGCATACTTGCCAAAAAAGCAAAACTAACTTGGTTTAAACAACGGATTAAACAATACCAAATTTTTTGATGAGAACGATATGTTAGTGACAGAACAAAAAGGTTGTAGGAGGAGATGCAGAAGTATCAAAGTATTGATAGACAAAATGGTAATGCAAGATTGTAAACGAAGGAGAACAAATTTCGGGATGGCCTGGATTGACTACCGCAAAGCTTATGATATGATTCCACATTCGTGGATCATCGAAAGCTTAGATTCGTTTGGATTTGCGAGGAATGTAACGCAAAAAAAGAAACATCACGGAAAGAAGAAAAAAATGTATGGTCAGTTTTCAAGAGATACGAACGCCAAGACATACAGAAGACCAGTGGTTATGGATGAGGAGTAGTGACCTGAAGATAGAGACAGAAGGACTTATGCGCTCAGCTCAAGAACAAGCATTAAGGACTATCTATGTGAAGTGCAGAATTGACAACACAACAGAGGACGACAAATGCAGAATGTGTGGTGAGAGACGTCAAACGGTATGGCACATCGTTAGCGAATGCCCGAAATTGGCACAACACGAATAAAAAAGACATCACAATGCGGAAAGAATGATCCATTGAGAGTTCTGTGGAAATCATGGCCTACAAAGAGCAAAAACTCCCAGAAGGAATCACCGAGAATGGAAATTGCAAAATTTTGTGGGATACAATGATTCAGTGCGATCCTTTGACCAGACATCGGAAACCGGTGATTGTTGTGGTGATTAAAAAAGAATGAGAAAGAAGAAGAAAAATAAACAACTCTGACGATTTGAAGTGGAAAATACGAAAGGTTGTGGTCAATGAGGAGAGTAGACGTGACACCAATTGAAATTAGTGCACTTGGAAATATCAGCACCCAACTACCAGCA
>NC_068984.1:143972463-143975410 GCF_001194135.2 Octopus bimaculoides | reverse complement strand
TATATATATATATATATATATATATATATCAATTTATATACACATCTGCGTGTATAACAATCGATCGATTGCATTGAAACACAAAGAACTGCGACAAAACCAAACCATGAAATACAACAAAAATCATGAATTGTAAAAGACATTGATGTAAAAACTTATCGATACACGCTGATCGAATTTTGTGGAATGTTACTGCGAAATCAATAACAATGATAATAACACTGTTACCATAGCTATCACCACTACTTCCACTACAACTTATACTGTAACCAAAGAAACACCAATAATGGTAAGCCCTCACTATTAGCACAATGGATGTGACAGCAGCTCTGTCATTCCTATCTCCATTGAGAAAGAGCGTGGCTTAATGGTTACGGTATACGGCTGATGATCTGAAGGTCGTGGGTTCTATTTCTTGTCCTGGTTGCACAACCTCTATCCGCTTTTTCTGTAAGGGTAAAGGTTTGTTTTTTGTTATTTCGTGGTTGTATGGTAAGAAGTTTGTCTCCCAACCACATGGTTCTGGGTTCAGTCTCACTACATAACACCTCCGGCTTGTGTCGTCAAGTAAAGCCTCGACCCGACCAAAACCTTGTGAGTGGATTTGGTAGACGGAAACCGAAAGAGTCATTATGTTTTCAATACAGTACACATCCGTAATAGATATTATCTCAGGACAAGTTCTGTGGTAATTGGTTTATCAACAGTCTATGTACATTGAATATGATACGCAGATGGCTAATTTAATTAAATTCTGCCTCGAATGCATTTACCGGATTACAGCTGCTGTCACAAACATAAGAGAGGTACGATGACGACGAGACACAGCAAGAGCAGCAGTAGCAGCAGCAGCAACACCATCACCACCATCTCCAAGACCATGACAACGTCGACGACGACGACGACGACCATCACCACCACCACCACCACCACCAGCACCGCCACCGCCGCCACCACCGCCGCCGCCACCGACATCACGATGACGACGACGACGGCGACAACAACAACAACAGCAGCAGCAGCAGTAGCAGCAATAACATGAGACATTTACACATCAGATTACAGACTAACGAAGGATCGAACTCAGCATCTGATGTTTCACAAATAATATCGATTTGTCTCGTTCCACAGTCTCCCACCAAAGTTCTTACTTTGCTGTAACTCTCTCAGAGAACATTCCACAACATCTTCAGATAAAATTGAAGAATTTTCCTGCACTTCTGTTTAGTAAAGATACGTTTATCCAAAGACGTCTATTTTTACTTTTCTAAGATCAATCATTTTCTATCGACCAGTTATTGATCTTTGTATATTGACTATCGATTTTCTCCGATCGACAATCATAGTCTACGCCCGAATATCGATTTCCAAGAGATCGATCATGAATATTCTGCGGCCAATAATCAATTTTCGACAGTTCAATAATCGATTTGATACAGATCAATCATCTATTTTCGACTTATTGGTTATCAATTTTCCAAGTATCGATTATCAATTTTCCACAATCGATCATCTATTTTTTTTTAACACTCAATCATGGATTTTCAACAGATCCAAAATAACTTTTCTCTGACCGACGAATCAATTTTCTGCGATCAATTATCGATTTTTGACAAATCAATCCGTTATCATTCCGATAAATCGATTTTATTTTCCCTCCCTGTTATTTCTTTCTTTTCCTTGCGTTTACATAAAACAATTCAGATCGAATAAACCCACGATCGTAATCGTTCCAAATATGACCATCTCTTTCTGTGTTCCTTTCTGTGGAAGAGCGTAGGCTCGAAACGTTAAAGACATTTTCAATTCCCGAGCGTTATACTAATACATCTGTTTGTTTTCTACACCACCTGTCTTCGTCTTTTGTTTTTTTGTGAATTCTGCCCCTGTGTGTGTGTGTATATATATATATATATATATACACATACACATTTACATATTTAAACACATATATTTATATATACTTTACTTGCGTAAAAATCTATCTATCTATCTATCTATCTATCTATCTATCTATCTATCTATCTATCTATCTATCAGTCGGTCGGTCTGTCAGTTTGTCTGGCTGGTTGTCCATACATGCATACACACATACACACGCACACATACTGAGAAATTTAAACATATGTATTCAAATTACCGTGTGTGTTTACACGTGTGTATATATGCTTGTGTGCGTTTGGTGCAAAGTGGAACATAGACACAGAGATGTATATATTTATGAATACATACGAAATATACGCACATACACACACCTTCACACTAATAAATAAACAAATAACCGATGGAAATGATCAGACCCCGAAATACACAACAATATACACCCACCCACCCCCTTATATATAACCCTAAACAACAAATACTTCGTTGCTGTTACGACTAATTGGCTTTTTGTATTTCTTTTGATCTATTTTTATGAAGCAACCTAACAGTTGAACGAAGAACGTCTGCAAAATGTCTATTATCTCTCTGTTGAAAGTAGAGATGACAGCATTGACAACGCCGTTGTCTACAGCTCCCTAACACGTTCTAGGTATTGATGTTTATTCCCTGCGACCCGTATATATGTGTGTGTGTGTGTGTGTGTGTGTGTGTGTAATTATGATGACAGCTACGAAGCAGTAATTTCGAAGTAACTGACAAACTTTTCCTTGTATGGATATAATAAACGTCTATCAAACTTGCAGCTTCAGTCAATGTATATATATTCATGTATGTATATATGTATATATATATATGTATATATATATATATATATATGAATGTGTATATATATATATATATATATATATATATATATATACAAACATACATACATGCATATATATATATATATATATATATATATATATATATACGAGATGAAAATGGATGTAATAACAAAGGGAAACTCATCGTTTTTGCTGGTATGTCTTTAATTTAATTAGATAACAAAGAAGGAAGCAAT
>NC_068984.1:143971242-143971954 GCF_001194135.2 Octopus bimaculoides | reverse complement strand
ACACACACACACACACACACACACACACACACACACACACACACACACATACAATAAAACAATGCTGATACATTAAAGCAAGAAAAAACAAAACAAAACAATCATACGTAATACTGTCTTCACATGTGACAAGGGCAAATGTTTACCTTGTCCCAATCTAGTTATGCCTTCTTATCATGTCTACCACTGTCTAATTCTGTCAAGAATTACACATATATTCGATATTTATGACGATAATTAAACACAGAAATAAAAATGATAACAAGTTAGAGATTAAGATGTAAAAATTCCGTATAATTTACTTGCATTAATCAAACTGAAGCAAAATGAAACGACCCTTCTACTGGAGTGTTTAATACTTGACTGTGTAAGAAAGGAGTAGAATAGCTTATCTGATGGTGGTTAAGTGGCTACGAAATTATCTATGAACTTCATGTGATATGTGGGGAGGTAGTACTGTTAGTGTAAACCTATAATAACATTTATATAACCTTCATTTGACAGGAGAAAATGACAGGGTCTTTGCTGGTGGTTAACTATCTACTACGTCTTTACATCTTACATAATCTATACTTAAAATCTCCAGCGTTAATACATAACTTGTCATTATATACATATATAGATATATATGTGTGTGTGCATAAATATATATACATACATACGTTACATACAAATGAATATATATATATATATATATATATATATATATATA
>NC_068984.1:143969394-143969888 GCF_001194135.2 Octopus bimaculoides | reverse complement strand
ATATATATATATATATATATATATATATATAAACAATATATGAGTATATATATATGTATATATATATATGTATAAATATATATATATATGTTTGTATATGTACATATGTATACCCATGTATAAAGACCCACGTATACATACACTGGCAGTTACTTACAAACATCCTTGCATCCTTGCCTACGTACGCATACACACACACAAACACGCACACACACACAAACACGCACACACACAGAGTATGACCGTGTGTGAAAGCCATGTGCCAGGGATTACTGAACCTTGAATGTGATCGAAGATGGCAAACGCTGCGGCGGTAATTTATAGCTCTGATCATATTGGAAGGACTGATCGATATTCGTCTATCATTGGTCTGTGGAGAATAACAAACCAGGATCATCATCATCATCATCGTCATCATCATCATCATCATCGGCGTCGTCGTCGTTACAACCACCACCACCACCATCACCACCACCACCACCACCACCACCACC
>NC_068984.1:143967946-143969127 GCF_001194135.2 Octopus bimaculoides | reverse complement strand
ACACATATATATATATATATACACACACATATATATATATATACACGCAAACATATATACACACAAACATGTATAAACATGTATATATGTACATATACACGTATATATAAATATATATATATTTATATATATACTTTATATATATGCATTTATAAATATATATATCTATATTTATATATCTATATATCTATATATTTATCTTGATATATCTATATATGTATTAATATATATGTGTATACATATGTATATATATATATGTATATATATATATATACATATACATATGTATATATATACATATATATATGTATATATATATATATATATATGTGTGTGTGTGTGTGTGTGTGTGTGTGTGTGTGTGTGATCAGTTACCAATATACCATAGGTTTGTACTTGCACATATAACCTGGGGCAGCACAATAACATTAACAATAGAAATAACAACGACGACCACAGCAACAACAACAACAACAGCGACGGCCATATTGATACGAATGATATCAACAACAGTCAAATATTATTAATTTATGAAATTAATTTCGTAAGCTTGACCTGTTCAATGAATGATGTATTTGTCCATTTGTACGCGTCCAACGTAGACGTGGAGCTGGAAGCATGAGAAACAAAGAAACAGATAGAGGCAGCTGTGCGCATGTGCAGATATTCCTTTTATCTTTTATCGTTTACTGGTTTTAGTCATTACGATGCGGCCATGCTGGGGCATCCTCTTGAAGGCTTTTACGCAAAGGAACTGAGCCGAGGATTTAATTTTGGTTTAGAAGACTGGTGCTTATTCTACCATTGTCTTTTGCCGTTATAAGTTGCGGTGACGTATGCAAACCGCTACTGGTTGTGAAGCAGGGGTGGTGGTGGTGGTGGGACAAACACGCACATACATACACACACATAGAAACACATACGCACATACACACATGCACACACACATACAAACACATACAACCATACACACATACACACGCATACACACATACACACATATACACACACATACAATCACATACACACGCACACAAACACACACAGACACATACACACACACATGCACACGCACACTCACACGCATGCACACGCACATATACACACGCATGTACACACACACATACACACACCCTCAAACACAGACACAGACAGACACAAACACACACACACACACACAC
>NC_068984.1:143967169-143967936 GCF_001194135.2 Octopus bimaculoides | reverse complement strand
ACACACACACACACACACACACACACACACACACACACACAGAGCCTTGTATATACTTACACCCCTTCATACATACAGTTTTATGTAACATTGCTTTCACCGAATTTCTTCATCTTCTATGTTTTGACGAATGACAATTGTTCAAAACGTCAAAATGGGTTTTCTTCCCGACAGTTTAAAATTAAATAACCCTCTGCTTCTTGTTTTTTTCTTCTTCTTACTCTTGTTGTCTTAAATATTTCAGTATTTCATTTTGCCCGATGTGAACAATGACACTGCTTTAATACACGGTTAAATTTCGAAACTCAATATTCTGATTAGAATGTTCGCGCATTTTGCAACCACTTTCGTGCTAGTTTTAGTTTATTGTTTTCTTTTGAAGTAACATCACGTGAGTCAATGAACCAACTTTCGCGTCAGTACGCTACCGGCTAGAAATAGCAATTAAATGTCCCTTGAATTTCAACATCCACTGTTTTAAAGTGGACATTTTGGGGGATAATGATAAGGAAGAAGATGAAGAAGAAGCAGAGAGAGAAGAAAACGATGATGACGATAATGAAGAAAGTGAATAATAATAATAATAATAATAATAATAATAATAATGATAAATGGTGATGATGATGAAGAAGAAAGTGAAGAAAAGGAAGAAAAAGAAGACGAAGAATAAGAATAAGATGAGGATGATGATGATGAAGAAGAAGAAGAAGAAGAAGAAGAAGAAGAAGAAGAAGAAGAAGAAGAAGAAGGAGAAGAAGAAGAAGAAG
>NC_068984.1:143962295-143966505 GCF_001194135.2 Octopus bimaculoides | reverse complement strand
ACACACACACACACACACACACACACACACACACACACACACATATATATATATATATATATATACGACGGGCTTCTTTCAGTTTCTGCCGAATCCACTCACAAGGCTTTGGTCGGCCCGAGGCTATATACGTGTATATTTATATGTATGTATATATATGTATATGTGTATGTATGTATATGTATGTATGTGTATGTGTGTATATGTATGTATATATATGTATATAAGATGACGAAGAATGAATATGGTACGACTTTAATATTCGTTACTATTGTTTCTGGGTCGTTCCTCTTCTAACCACATTGTATGTAAAGGATTCACTAGTGAAACACTACGCAATATGAGGAGCTGAACATGTCGGAGTGACACTTCATGAGACTAACATTAAGCAGTGCCTCTTTGTATTTGAGACTACATAGGTAGGAAACAGAATAATGAATGTAATAACAATAATAATAATAATAATAATAATAATAATAATAATAATAATAATAATAATAATAATAATAAGAAGAAGAAGAAGAAGAAGGAGGAGGAAGAGGAGGAGAAGAACAACAACAATAACAATAATAACAATGTTAAAAGCTACTGTACTGTAGCACGGGTCCCAGGGGAAGGTCGATTCAGTTGGTTTCCCTCCATGGTAACCCTCCCGAAAACGAAGCGATCGATTATTCGATCGATTAATCGATCGACTATTCTAATGTCGATGTTCTCAACATAGAATTATTGCAAACTCCATTGCTCTTCCCGGATCAAAGGTAGGGATATAGCAGCTACTAATAATCTCAATGGTCAGGAGGATATAGATTATGCAAATCAAACTAAAAATAATAGATTACGTAAGAGGACAATAACACGCTTGAATCCCCTTTCGGGCTACACATAGTGACTGATATAGCGGGCATCTTTTTAAAAGCCCTTGATATGTTTTTTCCTCTACACTTAGGTACCACAAAATATTTAATAAAACACACTGTTAAATTATCGTACTCAACCACACCACATGTCACCGGATATAGCTGCCATAAATAACGGGAAATTGCATATTATTATCATTAAGGGGCCACAATAGCCTCCAACAGAATTTATTAATCATAATAAGAGCATTTCGCAGCAATCTGCAACAGTTACCACGGAATCCCTATGTAACACTAACGTACAATCGATAGCTGGTAATAACAGCCAGTCCAATGAATCCCTCCTGCTCCTTGTAATTTTAGAACCTCTACCGAGTGTCCGATAGCTAACCTGTGCCTTAGAAAGAAATTACCGTATAATTGCAGTGTTACCACTAAAATAGGAACCTTTCATTATACAGGGGCACACCGTTTCAATTTAAATTGGGATTTTACTGTTATGTCTCCTCATTTAAGAACCCTGATAAGCGCAAACCTACATCCTATCTAAATAGATGTAGGATGAAAAGAACGAAGGAAATTGATCAGAACCGCTTTCTCATGCAGGGGTGACATGGGTAAGTGCAATGTGTGCTCACTCGAGGTATTTGAAATCGTAGACAAGTGTGATAATCAGGTAAAAAAACAACAACAAAAGAAAACCAGTGAAATTTTAATTAGATTTCCATACAAATACATTAGGGCTTTTGGTAAGCTTTTGGTAGCATAGGAATTTTTTTTATCACAGTGAACTTTAAATCTTATTATCTTGAAACGTGGTATCTCAGAATTTAATAGCAACCCTTGACATCACGAATCCACAAGAAAGCCCACTGTTTTGTTGATTCAAATTATATTAGTAACCATCTATCACTTAAAATCGATTCCAGCATATTGGGACTAAACTCATGTGCTTCTGGTTCGATCTTCCGCCTGATAGGGATCGTTCACTCATTCATAGACTTTGTTATATTTCCAAAATATCGAGTTCAAATTCCGTCCGAGTCGACAATGCGTTTTATCCTTTCAGGGGTCGATAAAATAAGTCTCAGTTGAGCAATGACTTCAATGTAACCCAATATATCCCTCAGTTCCAAAGTTTCATGCCTTGTGCCTATGAGGGAAGGAATTATTTCTTGTATTCACATATCTTTAATCTGTTAAGTTTATTGAAAAAGACTAGTGCGTCGCTACATTTTGAAGTATTTAAGAAAAAATTGAATCAGTAAAAAAAAAAAATTTACAATAAAATATATTTTAAAAATAAGAGTGTAATACATGCATACAAATTCTGAACAATATAATTTCGTTATTTCTATCTTATTTTTGCTTTAGTTACACGTAAATAAAAGACCTTAATGAGAGGGACCTAATTCTATAAAGCTCGTCAAAAATGCTTCTATATAAAAAGACTAACGCTTCATATCGAATTTAAATCATTAAATCTCTGTTGTTTTAAAAGATATTTTTGCATACTTAAGCTTTCTTAAAACATTTAAACGAGAAGATTTAAATCTAATATTGAAAGCCACGTTTAAATTGAAACTACAAAGAAATTTATGGAGCAAAAAAAAAAGGCCAAATTCGTGGGTGATTAATGGGACACCAAACTGAAGCTTTGCTCGTATCTAGGTCACGGAAGAAGGAAATCACGTGATCTGGTAGTCTCCGTGGCCGCGACGCCGGTCGATTTATCTCTTGCTAGCGATATAAACACGAGTGCTTATATGAACCACAAATCCACTCGAGAGTTTTACTCGTGGTAAATATTTCAACATTCTATGTTCTGACACAACGCCCACCTTTAAGTGGGGATAAATATTACCGCTTAGTATTAACA
This sequence comes from Octopus bimaculoides, assembly GCF_001194135.2. Lineage (NCBI taxonomy): Eukaryota > Metazoa > Mollusca > Cephalopoda > Octopoda > Octopodidae > Octopus > Octopus bimaculoides. The sequence goes on along the minus strand of NC_068984.1, from coordinate 143,963,766 downwards.
CTTCTGTCATTATTGTATATAAGAAGCTTGATTCCCAACCACATGGTTCGGGGTTCAATCCCACTGTATGGCATCTTGAGCAAGTGTCTTCTACTATAGCGTCGGGCCGACTAAAGCCTTGTGAGTGAATTTGGTAGACGGAAACTGAAAGAAGCCCGTCGTATATATATATATAGGCGCATTAGTGTACATAAATATACATACATACACACATATGCATACACATATATGAGTGACTATACATATAGAAATATGCATGTATATACATAATTATACACACATATACGCACACACACACACACACACGCACACATATATATATATACATACATACATACAAACATACATACATACACATACACACACACAAACACACACACACACACACACACACACACACACACACATATAAAACACTTTTCTTTGAAGAGGCCTGATAAGAAAGTTAAGTTTAAACTCACATGTTGATGACCATAACAAAATGTAAGGAGTTTCCCCAGTTGCAGTCGCCTGACGAGCGGGAACGAGAAACCATGAGCTGCAGCAACTCAATCAGTCAGACTCAGTTCTTATTTCACTCTACCTGACGGTATTGAGTACGTCTCCTTACTTAATTGCAATTCATACCACTGTGAAACTACCATACATTATTTATGTGTGGGAAGAGAACTTATGAATACAAATATACACACATAAATTCATATACAACTAGAACTTTCTATGCATGCATGAATATAAGTATATATATATATATGTATTTATAATATATACATACATGCATAAATACACACATACACCCTCCATGTATATTTATGTGTATAACATTTTCTAGTTTTCAATTTAATATTTTATTTCTTCATAATTGAAAAAAAAAAGTTTAATATTATCCATGTCTTGCTAAAGCCCTCCCGGTTACCTTAACAGTCTCATCACCACATGTAACTTGCTTACAGCAATCTTTTCTATATTGAATAAAAATATTAAACAACATTATTTGACATACATATAAAAATTATACTCACACACACACACACACAAAAATATATAAATACATGATGGAAAACGATTTGTTGGAAAGAAAATTGAAATTAACGAATTATATTATATTTTGTGAGATGCTTTATTTCATTTTAAATTAATATTTCCTGGAAATTGTGGTCGGAACGATGACCTAGACAATACAATATCGAATTAAATAGATTAAGGTATTAAGTTTAATACATCTCGGTTCAGAGTTCGAATCCCGCCTACGTCATCTGTAACAACAAGCCATTTTCATATATTTGTAAATTTAATTTATCCACCCAATGTATGTGTGTATGTGTGTGCATGCGTGTATATATATATATATATGTGTGTGTGTGTGTGTGTGTGTGTGTGTATGCATGTATGTATGTATGTATGTATGTATGTATGCATGAATGTATGTATACTGTGGCGATATAGTAGATTTAAACTGAAGATATATATA
>NC_068984.1:143961592-143962124 GCF_001194135.2 Octopus bimaculoides | reverse complement strand
TATATATATATATATATATATATATATATATATATATATATACAATCTTGCTGTGAAGATAGCATCTATTAATACCTAATATATATGCAAGTCTTGCTGAGAGGATGTAGATTAAAATTCAAGATATGTATAAGGCTCGGCGTGAAGATATTATGTATTAAAAGCTAAGATATATTTTAGTATTTGTCATTAAGATATCATAGATTAAAACCCAAAAACAAAAAAGAAAAAAGGGAAAAAAGGCAAGATGTATATCTGAGTCTTGAATTTATATCTAAGATATAGATTCAAAACAAAGATATTGACTGTATTGCTGAGAAGATATATCTAGTGTTAAAACACGTGGTCTGATGCTAACTGAATAAATAAATGAAATCCCCCTTCCTTTTCTTTCTTTCCTTCTTTCTTTCTTTCTTTCTTTCTTTCTTTCTTTCTTTCTTTCTTTCTTTCTTTCGTTCTTTCTTTCTTTCTTTCTTTCTTTCTTTCTTTCTTTCTTTCTTTCTTCATTCACAGATCATGTCCGATACCTATG
>NC_068984.1:143959630-143960333 GCF_001194135.2 Octopus bimaculoides | reverse complement strand
GGGCGGGCGGGCAGGCAGATCAATTGATCACAGAGTCGAACTGATGGATATATCGATAGAGATATAAACAATGATAAGCTTCAGTGGTAATCTGATCAGGTCAAAACTTTATTGATTAAAACACCACACACACACACACACACACACACACACATACGCGCATGTGTGTGTGTGTGTGTGAGTGTGTGTGTGTGTGTGTGTGAGTGTGTGTACGCGCGCGTGTGTCTACGTGAGTTGCCTTGTGCATGTGAGGTTTGTACGTGCGCGTGTATGACATATATTTCTTTTCAGATACTTATACATACATACGTTTGTATACACACATATTGATATATTGAGTAAATATATACATACTTATATAGATACATGAAAGACAACTTAATCGATAAATTCTAAAGTGATTGATAAATGAACAGCGAGTCAAAGCACATGTCAATGTCTATCTATCTATCTATCTATCTATCTATCTATCTATCTATCTTTTATTCTTTTACTTGTTTCAGTCATTTGACTGCGGCCATGCTGGAGCATCGCCTTTAGACGAGCAAATCGACCCCAGGTCATATTCTTTGTAAGCCTAGTACTTATTCTGTCAATCTCTTTTTCCGAACCGCTAATTTACGGGGGCGTAAACCACCAGCATCGGTTGTAAAGTGATGGTGGGGGACAAACACAGACACACTAACACACACACACACACACA
>NC_068984.1:143956569-143959374 GCF_001194135.2 Octopus bimaculoides | reverse complement strand
GTGGGACTGAACCCGGAACCATGTGGTTCGGAAGCAAGCTTCTGACCACATAGCCACGCCTCTGTGTGTGTGTGTGTGTGTGTGTGTGTGTGTGTGTGTGTGTGTGTATTTAGTACAAGGATTTGAAAAATAAGTACTGGCGATCGATTCGTTCCTTTAAAAATTCTTCAACGTGGTGCCCCAGCATCGCCGCAGACTAATGACTGAAACAAGTAAAAGATAAAACATTTCTGAATATATTTTGTATAAATTGATCGATTTTCATAACATTGTTGCATTGTTTCAGATGTTTTGAACCCCTTCGATTTTGTTCCATAGTTAAAGTTGCTTAAAGCGTAACACTCAAACACACGTAGCGACAAGCAAAATAGAATGATAGAGACTTTTCTTTTGAAATCTGTGGCGAATGTTGTTTTTTTCCTTCCCTCCTGCTAGATTATACACGCTTCTTGCCGGAACGTGTGCCATTGTCCTAAAACCACCACATCATGTTGTTCTCGATATTGTTGCTAATGTAACCATAACACTTTCTCTCTATAACAGCCACAGAACAACAATAACCATTCCAAAAATACGAAACCACCGGAAGTAGCTCCGAAAGAAAAAAAAAACACGACCGGATGTAGGCGTGAGAAAGAAAATAAGAAATAAAAGGAAATCCTGGAGAGAGTTAACAGGTCTTATAATATTGCAGGGAATGGGACAAAAGCAGAACACAAAGCATAGTTTTCGGCAACGCTAACACAGTCATATCTATCTATCTATCTATCTATCTATCTATCTATCTATCTATCTATCTATCTATCTATCTATCTATCTATCCGTCTATTTATCTATCTGACTGTCTGTCTGTGTGTCTGTGTGTCTGTGTGTCTGCTTGTCTGTCTGCCTATCTGTCAGTCTGTGTGTCTATCTATCTATCTATCATTCTATCAATTTCTCACACTGTATGTATACATGTATGCTTGTGTGTATGTATGTGCAAACATATATATATATATAACGTGTGTGACATATATGTATATATAAATATGTATGTATATGTATATATATATGTATATATATATATATATATATATATATATGTATGTATATATATATATGAATGTATATGAGAGAAAGAAAATGATAGAAAATGGAGAAAGGCAAGGCAGAGATTTCCAGTACCAATACACACACACACACACACACACGCACACACACGCACACACACCCCTTTTTATACATATAGTGCATATATACGTATGTATATGTATGTTGATATGCATATGTATATGTATACTTAGATACTTAACCTACATATCTATGTGTGTGTATATACATGCATACGTACATATATATACATACATATATATACATTATTATATATAAATGTATATATGTACATGTTTATGCATATTAAAATATAAATGTAGATTTATATTTGCATAAAATAAAGTCATATATAAAAATATACATAGATTTATGCATATATGTATGTGTATATGTGTATGTGTTTGTGTGCATATATATATACCTACATATGTATATACATGGATATGTATATATGTATAAACAAGTACATGTATATAATACATACATATGTATGTGTATATATATATATATATATATATATATATATATATATATATATATATATATATATATATATATATATATATATATATATATATATACCTTTCCGCTCGCTCTGTCTCCCTCTATCTGACTAAGATAGAGAAAGATAGATAAATAGAGAGAGAGGGCGAAAGAACAGAGAGACAGAGTAAGAGGGAGAGAGAGAAAGAGACAGAAAGAGAGAGAGAGAGTTGGAAAACTCTGGAAGTGACCAGATAACCGCTGCTATGGTGAATGTCCGGTTGTACCTTCGTAGAGAAATATCATCATCATCATCATCATCATCATCATCATCATCATCATCATCATCATCATCATCATCATCATCATCATCATCATCATCATCATCATCGTCGTCGCCATCAACATCATCGATGTAACCAGCAAGAAAACAACAACAACAATACAGACACCATTACAACATCAACATCACCGCCGCCAACTGCTGCAGCAGCACCACCGCCATCAACACCAACACCACAATCACCACTACCACCACCACCATCGCTATCACCACGCTGTGTGTGTGTTTATATGTATGTAGCATAAAAAATATATATGCAAGCATATATTCATATATAGATATGTGCCTGTATGTGTGTGTATGTATATATGTAGATATATATGTATGTATGTATGTATGTATGTATGTACGTATGTATGTATGTATCTATCTATCTATCTATCTATCTATCTATCTATCTATCTATCTTTCTATATGAGCGTGTGTATATGTGTGTGAGTACACGTAGAAATCCTTAGACTGAGTGAAAAAAAAGAAAAAGCGCGCGCGTCCTGCCTCCTGCGCCTTTGTGCCTGCGAGAGGTTATTGTTTGCGAGCAGAGAGAACGATTGAAATGAGAGGACAATGGAATGTTAATTAACGACCACATCGAGGCTGTTGCAGCAACGGCAGCCATCTTTGCTAAAGAAGGTCGTTAAGCTAACTGTGCGACAGTGTTAGCAACAACAGCACCTCTTCATTATCGACTCTGGCCTTACACATACACGACACAATGCAGAAACACACACACACACACACACACACACACACACACACACACACACACACACGTAAATACGCAATCTCCCATTGCATTCCAGTCTTTTGTCACCGTTTTCACTCGTCGCAGCCTTCACACGTATTCCATATATTTTGTCACCTGCTCTCCCCTGTCTTTTGGTGAC
>NC_068984.1:143953963-143956033 GCF_001194135.2 Octopus bimaculoides | reverse complement strand
CTTTCAACGCTTCTAAATCCTTCTCTACTCTCTATTTGTTCTTTTCATTCTTTCCCGCTCTTACTCTCCTCTTATTCTCTTCGTTCATTTCTCTCCTTCTCTCTCTCTTTCTCTCTCTCTCTCTCTCTCTCTCACACACACACACACACACACACACTCTCTCTCTCTCTCTCTCTCTCAGTCTCTTGCTTTTCCTCAAACCGCTCTCCACTGATGTATCTATATCTCTCGACTTCTCCCTCCCAACTCTTCTCTTCTCCCTTTCACCTCTCCCTTCAAACTCTATCCTCCACTCCGTCTATCTTATCAACTTCTCCTTTCCTCTCCCTTTTTCTTTGTTTTTCCCCCTCTCTCTATCTCCTAAACCTCTCTCAAACATATTTATCTATCTATTTCTCTCCCCCACCCGCGGTCGTTTTCTCTCCAGCTCCAACCTCAAACTGACTTCAGTTCCGTTTATCACAAACCCCATTACAACGTCTATATCAGCCACAGACCTAATGTACATTGTTTATGTTTACGATTTTGTTTTCTATTGTGAACACATAAAACACCGACAGCAAAAGTGGACCCTAATATCACAATAGAGAACAAAGTGGTACTAAGATATAAACTTAGAACACAAACCAAGTATGTGAGCGATATACTCGTCGTAATGGACACGCCGGAAAAGGTCGAGACATTAAAGACAGACCTGAAAACAACTTTGTACTAAATTCATCGACGAAAACAGCATAAATAAAACACGACCAGCAGTATGTCTCCAGCTTCGACATAAACATTTAGATAAAAACAACATATTTAGGACATCCGTTTACATCAAAGACCCCCCACAACAGAAAAATAAATAGACGCAGAGACAAGGAATATTGAAACAGACACAAAACAGCACAAGTAAAATACCTACTTAGGAGAGTCTTTAAATACTTCTCCACAAACAAGTACTAAAATATTCTTGCGTGGCTGTGTGGTAAGAAGTTTGTTTCCCAACCACATGGTTCCGGGTTCAGTTCCACTGCGTAGCACCGTCGGCAAGTGTCTTCTGCTATAGCCTCGAGCCGACCAAAGCCTTGTGAGTGGATTTGGTAGACAGAAACAGAAAGAAGCCCGTCGTATATATATATACATATATATGGGAGAGTATACGAAAAAACAACAACAGACGAGGACAGGTGGTGTAAATAACAAAAGGATGTATTAGTATGACGCTCGGGAATACGGAAAGTCTTTGACGTTTCGAGCTACGCTCTTCAACAGAAAGAATACGGAGACAAGGAGAAAAACACGGAGAAAAAAAATTGAATAGTGTCCAGTCAACGGTCAATCATAATAATGGCGAATCATAATATGTTTGTGTGTGTGTGTGTGTGTATGTGTATGTAGTGTGCGTCTTAGTGTCTGGTTGTCCCTCAACGCTACTTCACAATCGGTGTTGGTGTCCTTAAATCTCCGTAACCTAGCGGTTCGGCAAAAGATAACCGATAGAATAATCACCATGCTAAAAGAAAAAAAATAACGACCGGGTTCGACTCGTTCTATTACATTACACTTCTTCAAGGCGCCGCCCCAGCATGGCCACATTCAAATGAGTGAAAAAAGCAAAAGATAAAAGGTAAACAAAGCAATAAATAAAACCCTTTTATACTCGAAGCACAAGACCTGAAATGTTTTGGGGTAGGGGACTAGTTGATTACATCGACCTTCAGTATTCAACTGGTACTTAATTTATCGACCTGGAAAGGAAGAAAGGCAAAGTCGACCTGGGCGGAATTTGAACTCAGAACGTAAAGACGAACGAAATACCGCTAAGCATTTTGCCCGGCGTGCTAACCATTCTGCCAGCTTAGAAAGCAGTAAATAATTAAATCTACAGAATTAAAACTGATTAACAACAGTTATTTCGGCGAAGTAATAGACTAACTCACAGAACAATATGGTTACAAGTAAAACCAAACAAATATATCCGACACTGGTTCCGGTTTCAATCCCACAGCGGGGCATCTTGGGCAAGTGTCTTCTACTATAGCCTCGAGCCGACCAAAGCTTTGTGAGTGGATTTGGTAGACGGAA
>NC_068984.1:143949740-143953953 GCF_001194135.2 Octopus bimaculoides | reverse complement strand
CAAAGCTTTGTGAGTGGATTTGGTAGACGGAAACTGAAAGAAGCCCGTCGTATATATATATATATACATATATATATACGACGTATATGTTTGTGTGTCTGTGTTTGTGCCCCCAACATCACTTGACGACCGATGTTGGTGTATTTACGTCCCCGTAACTTAGCAGTTCGGCAAAAAAGACGGATAGAATAAGTACTAGGCTTACAAAGAATAAGTCCTGGGGTTGATTTGCTTGACTAAAGGTGGTGCCCCAGTATAGTCGCAGTCAAATGACTGAAACAAGTAAAAGAGTAAAAGAATAAACGAATACGTGGTATTTATCTTGTTTTTCTTGATTCCCAGGACACCTAAGGCTGGCTAAACGGTTTCCATGTCACCTAAGCGATGAAGATCACAACATTCCCCCCACTAGATGGGACACCGGCCCCTTGCTTGATTCAGGGGTAGCAGTATTGAAAGGAGGGAACAATTTTATCTGAAGGGATGAAAGGCAAAGTTGACCTCGGCAGGATTTGGGCTCAGAATGTAAAGAACCGGAAGGAATACTGCTAATCCTTTTGTCCGACGCGTTAACGAGTTTGCCAGCTTTACATACAAATTATAGAATAGATAAGCTCATCAAAACCCCCTAAAACAGAACGCAGCATGTATTTAATGAAGGTTTGGATTAGTCTTATCTAATCAGCGAGCAAACTACTAGTGATTCATACGGTTTATAAACATGATTGCAAATGAAGTTGTAAACTGCACGACTTCGACTGATATATTGAATGTGGAAGCACTACACGCTTCCGCTGGTTCACTATATACTTACAATAAAAACAAATTCTAATTCACTGCATCACTCTACATAAAACAATACAGTATGTTTATTATTAACAAATTGGTCATCTTCGCTTCTTACAGCTGTTTCAATTAATACTCAATAATCTAATTTGTAGATTAAATTTACATTTATGTGACATAAGTATAATTTCATCAGAGGAAAAAGATGTACCTTTGGATGTTAAATGTGCAGCAGTCTAATTAAACACACACATATGTGTGTGTGTGTATGTATATAAAAGAAAAGGCATAGATAATGGGCTTTACATATTTCTTTATTAGTGCATCTTTGACTTACAGATGTTTCCGGTAAGCATTTTAGGTGCATTCATAGTTCTGTTTTATCCAATCGTTCTATTCCACGATCTTAACAAATGCTGTCATCGTCGGAGTCCGCACAGACGGGAACTAAAGGAACTCATCGTATATATATATATATATATATATATGAGTGTGTGTGTGTGTGTGTGTGTGTGTGTTCGCGTGTGTGTGTGCGTGTGTGTTTGTGTGTGTATCTGCATTTGTATATGAGTGTATACACACACACACACGCACACACACACACGCACGCACACACACACACAACACACACACATATATGCATGCATGCATACATACTTGTCTACGTACATACACATTGCGGTAGTAAATGAGATGTATGTTTGTATACGCATATGTGTGGGAGTACACACACATACACCACTCAGACAAACACACACACACACACACGCACATCCACACACTCACACACACACACGCACGCATACACACACACATGTATACTTGAACGCTATAATGTCATAGAAGCAGTCTTTTTGCGCTGACGTCAGTGTGACGTCGCATAATTAATGGTGACGTCAATGGAGTGCTGTAGGTGTCGCTGTTAACAGTGTTATTGGAGTCAGATGACAACTCACTCACTTCTTAATAATGTCTTCTCTCAACAATTCTCGTTTCTACAAAGTATTAAGAAAAACTCAGGTTTTTGTTTTGTGCCTGTACTCTGTATGGCCTTAATGTAAGAGGATGATGGGGGTGATGATGACGAGGAGGAGTAGTAGTAGTAGGGGGTGAGGATTAGTAGTAGCAGGAGGAGTAGGAGCATGATAGTACTGATTATGTTGATGGTGATGATAGTGAGGATAAAGATAATGATGGTGATAAGATGATGATGATGATGATGATGACGACGACGATGATAAAGATTATGATGATGATGATGATGATGATGACGATGATGATGATAATGATGATGACGATGATGGCGATAGCGGTGATGATGATGATGATGATGACGACGACGATGAGGATGACGATGAAGATTAGAACCAAGCGGATGTTGATGACGAACGGTGATTATCCTAAATTAGTAAGGAACTGGTCAGGACTTGATGACGCGGTGTTGCGATTCTTCTTCCTGCCCCTTTTCTGCATGAAAGTGCCCCTTCGGGTGCTTTCGAAGGAGGAGACAACATGATTGATTGGAGACGCAAGGCGCCACAGTCTTCAGCCACGGTGGACCACTGGCGACGGTCAGTGTGGCAGTCACCAAGGGACGTTTTTCAAACAGCCCTTGTATGGCTTATTTGGTGTCCCTCTGTCGCGATGGCCAGTGGAAGGTTCGCCGTACAGGGTGATCTTGGACAGGCGATGATCCTTCCTCTTGAAGACTTATTGGGGCTTTAGCAGCATGGCCTCGATGGTGGTGACCCACGCCTCTTTAGGGACTTCAACATTGGTGACGATGGTGCGGAGGCAGCGCTGATGGAAGCGTTCGAAGAGTCGTAGATGGTGGGGATAAGTGACCCTCGACTCTGAGCCATATAGGAAGATGGTATGAACTATGGCCCTGCACACGCTGATCTTGGTGCTCTTTTTTCAGGTGTGGAAGTTTGTTGTGATAAGAATTGGTAAACAGTCAGAGAAAAGTTGAAGAATTGTTTGCCACGAGGTTGTGGTAACTAGATGTGGGGAGAAGACGACGTACGGGAAAGAGTTGCTACAGTTGATCTGGTGAAGATTGCGTGTGTTGGTGTGGATTGTTTAAGATATAAAAAGAGTTTAGCCTTCATGATATGCAACCTCCTTTTTGTCATCTATACAATTTGAAATCCAGTCGGTGTTGAGTGTTTCAAGGTCCATCACAGAGAGAGCGTTGACGTATAGCATTTGATAAGGATAAGCTGGTGGGAATCTGAACAATAATGCAACTCTCACTTCAAACAAACAAAATCTTCTAATAATAAATTTCCCTCGGCACACACGCCCTACAAAATACCTTCCTCTTACTTTCCTCTATTTACCTACCCATACACCTACTCCCCAAACCTACGTACTCCAAGCTTTCTTATCATTTCACATAACTCCACCTATCTTAGAAAAACAACATACCATAGACAAAATGAACCCCAAAATAGTACAGTCCGACGAAGGCTAGAAGGTCGAAGCTTCAATGTCTCTATAACATCACTTCTTGTAAAAGTGTAATGGATATGTACTCAACAAAAATGTATTGAGTAATTCTTCAGTTAAATGTTAAATAGTTTTCTAACTCGATATAAAAACAAAAATTATGAATAACATACACACACATACATGTTTGTGTATGCACATGCACACATACAAACGCACACGGTTTGGTCGGCCCGAGGCTATAGTAGAAGACCCTCTCCCAAGGTGCCACGCAGTGGGAATGAACCCGAGACCATGTGGTTGGTAAGCAAGCTACTTACCACACAACCACTCCAATATATTATTATTATTGTTCAAAATACTTTTCTTACTGTTGCTGTTAATGTTGTTGCCATTGTGGTCAATACTAAGCATATTTTTTTTTGTTATTGTTGTTTTGATAATTGCAATTGTTGTTGTTTTTGCAGTGGGGAAAAAGAAGAGAAGAATCAGATTACAACAACAACAACGATAGCAACAATAAAATAAGCGGGTCGGCAGTTACCACCTCGTTCACGTATTCTTGAGTATTAAATCCCTCGTCCTATATTGTATTATTAGTTCGATAGATCGATGCAGGCGCCGTTGATCTAAACCTACTCCACTCTCCCCTCCGCTCCCTCTCTTCTTCCTCTCCCCATCACTCTCTCTGTCTCAGTTTCCCCTCCCCCCTAAAATACTGATGACGTAGGGGGAAGCACAACCATCGTCACCACCAACGCAACCACCAGCCCTTACAACAACAACAACAACAACAACAACAACAACAGCAGCAGCAGCAGCAGCAGCAGCAACATCAAGTAGTTGATTTCATCTTTTAATCCGCCTTCTGAAGCCTTTCTCCGTTTCTGAAGCCATTTGGGCGTATTCTTGTTGTTGTTGATGTTGGTGGTGGTTATTGCTGTTATTTTTTTATTGATTAGTGAAAGAAGGGAAA
>NC_068984.1:143948939-143949533 GCF_001194135.2 Octopus bimaculoides | reverse complement strand
GGTAGGAGGTCAGCAATGCCCATTATTATCGAATACCGTTACAGACAGAAGCAAGATCAATACGGTTGAAGTTTTGTAGGTCGGCGCCCATAAGAAGAAACTTGCGTCAAAAGAGGGGGTTCCTGACGAGGCAGGGTGTGGGTGGTGAGGAGAAGGATATCTGGGGTGGAGCGATAGGGTATATGTATTCTTTAGTGCAGAAGTCTGGCCTGATGCACAACTGTTGTTGTTGTTCTTACAGCTGCTGTTGTTTAATACAAGTTTGCCTTGATAAAGTAAATTTATGATGACCTAAACACACCAACATCGGTTGTCAAGCGATGGTGGGGGACAAACATAGACACACACATACACACACATATACATAACGGGTTTCTTTCAGTTTCCATCACCAAATCCACTCACAAGGCTTTGGTCAGCCCGAGGCTATAGTAGAAGACACTTGCCCAAGGTGCCACGCAGTAAGACTGAACCCAGAACCAAGTGATTGCGAAGCAAGCTTCATACCACACAGCCACTTCTGCGCAAAACACACACACACACACACACACATACACACACACACACACACACACACACACACACACACACACA
>NC_068984.1:143945558-143948029 GCF_001194135.2 Octopus bimaculoides | reverse complement strand
TATATATATATATATTTATACACACATGAGCCAGAATCCATTGAACATCTTGCTTTGCTAAATACCATTTAAAACATTTATTACAGCCCGAGGAAACGTATGTATCTGTGTGTGTGTGTGTTTGTGTGTCTGTGTCTGTCGTACCTTTGAATGCGGTTGATCGTCTATACAGACATACATACATACATACATACATATATATATATATATATATACACACATGCAGACACGAACACGCGCATTCAACTGCAAACATGTACGCCAGCGTGTATGTGAGTATTTGTATATATATATATATATATGTATGCGTGTATGTTTGCGTTACCGTGCAGAATTCATAAATGATATAAGAATATGAAAACAATACCACGAACAACAACGAAAAAAAAAATCTAGACAGAAAACACAACAGAAAACAAATAACACCCCTCCCCACCACCACACCAGTCTCCTAGCAATCTAACAATATTACTTAAATATTGCATTTCAACAATTTCTGTAAAAATTTTCTCATTTTCTGTAATTTTCAATTTCAGTTTTCGCCATTCAATTATATAAATGGCGTCCATTATTCCTGTCTGTTCTGTCTGTCCATGGAAATACGAAAGTATTACGTTGTCAGAAGTAGCTAGCTCTGTACGGCTTTGGGGAGCGGTTTGTTGTATAAAATGAAATGCGTTTCAGACGAGCGATTATGTCTCGTTTCTCTTTTCTTTTTTTTTTTAATTTTCGTTTTCTTTTATAACCCTCTGGGGGTTTAAAATATTTTGTTGTTTTGGCAGTAGTAGTTGTCGTGGTCTTGGTAGTTCTGCTTATTGCAGTGTTGGTGGTTATGATTGTTTAGGAGCTAGTTAGGGGGTTGTTATTGAGGTTACTACTTGTGGTGGTCGACGTCATGATGGTGTTTGTGGTTCTGAGTTGCGCTGGTAGTGGTAGCTGAAGACGTAGTCTTATAGCAGTAATGATAGTAGTGGTGGTGGTGACAGTAGTTGTGCTGGTGGTAGTGATTGTGGTGGAGAAGGAGGGTGTGGTAAAAGGCAGTGATGGCTGAGGTAAGAGGTGGAGGTAGTAGGAGTGTTGTAGTAGCAGTTATGGTTATGGTGATGCCTGTGACGTGTTGCTGTTGTAGTGCGTGTCGAACTATCAACAACGGTCGCAGCAGTAGTTGTAGTATTGGTGGTAGTACTGCTAGTAAGTGGTCCTCCGACGGTTACGACAACGAGTGTTCCAGCCGATCTGATCAACGAAACAGCCAGATCTTGAAACTAACGTGCAAGTGGCTGAGTACTTCACAGACACGCGTGACCTTAACGTACAGGCAGGGCCAGAATTCATGATTCAGCTGTATTTCTAAACATGTTTACTTTATTGTTATTGGTTAAATTTATCATTTCATTTCTAAATATGTGTTTTGATAAATATTACAGCGTGGAAGGTGTTTAGAAGCCATTTAAGAAACACACAAAATCCGTTAGATTCACTTCAACATTTAAATTTAATTTGTCAAAATATTTTCATCACTTTGAAACCGCGACCTGTTCACTGACAAAATTCCGTGCTGCATCTAAATATTCTTTTCTACTCTGGGCACAAAGTCTGAAATTTTTGGGGAAAGAAGCAGTCGATTAGATCGACCCCAGTACGCAACTGGTACTTAATTTATTGACTCGAAAAGGGTAAAAGGAAAAGTCGACCACGGCGGAATTGAACGCAGAACGTAACAACAGTCGAAATACCGTTAAGCATTTCGCCCGGAGTGCTAACCGTTCTGCCAGCTCGCCGCCATACTGCATCTGAATATTAATATATTAATGAACATAACAAGTGAGTCATGAATTCAGGACAGAATGTGACAAGCCTGGCCCTTTGAAATACAGGTACAGCTAACTCATTTTTGCCAGCTGAGTGGACTGGAGCAACTTGAAGTAAAGTGTCTTGCTCAAGGGCATAATGCTCCGCCAGGTGTTCAACTGACGACCTTACGATTGCGAACCGAATACCTTGGCACTCTGTCAGTTATGGCGACAAGGATTCCAGTTCATCCAATCAGGAAAACAGCCTGCTCGCGAAATTAACGTGCATGTGGCTGAGTACTCCACAGACACGCACAATTTCAACGTAGTTTTCAGGGAGGTTCAGCTTGACACAGAATGTGTCAAGACTGGCCCTTTTTGAATTACAAGTGCTATGCATTTTTGACAGCTGAGTGTCCTTGAGCAGGGAGAAATAAAGTGTCTTGCTCAAGGCTACAATGCATCACCAGCAATCGAACCCACTACCTTACGATCATGAGCCGAATGCCTCTAACCACTAAGCCACGCGCCCTCATAGTATTGTTAATAAGGATTGATGGTTGTAGTAGTGGTGAGGGTGGTGGTGGAGGTTGTATGAGGCCAAAGTCGGACCTGATTCCTTAGGCTCCTGGTGTTACCGTGGTCTGTTGTTGGTAGAAGAGTGATGGTGGGGGGGGG
>NC_068984.1:143942819-143943183 GCF_001194135.2 Octopus bimaculoides | reverse complement strand
GTGTGTGTGTGTGTGTATATACATGCTTATAAATAACCATATCAATAAAGGTATGATCATAGAGGACGTAAAAAAGGAATCAAAAGAGCGGTCGGGTAGGTTGATGGTTATGCGTGTACCCTTATATCTTGCTTAGACATCAGTTCGGGTACAGGTATGGGTGTATTTGAAGGGATATTTCCCTTTCTCTTTCACACTCTCTATCTCCGTTTGTCACACCCTATCTCCATCTCTCTGTCTCTTTTCATTCTTATCTCTTTCTTTATCTCTCTGTCTCTGTCTGTCTCTCTGTCTCTGTCTGTCTCTCTGTCTCTCTCACTCTCCACATGCACTCACACACACACACATACACACACACACACAT
>NC_068984.1:143936475-143941528 GCF_001194135.2 Octopus bimaculoides | reverse complement strand
ACATGCACTCATACATCCATATATATATACATGTAATAATATATATGCATATATACTTATTAATATATTTATAATATATAAGTATGTATGAACACACATACATGCACACATACACATATATGGACATATGTATGTGTGTATATATATATATATATATATATATATATCATACATCTACAGACTCAGATATACATTCATATACTAAATATACATCATACACTTATACACACGTACACACACATTTACATACACACACACACGCACGCACGCACACACACACACACACACACACAGTGACATAGCTACACCCATCTCAGTCTGTATGATTTATTGCTTGAACGAGTAACTGAGTGTTACTAAAGTTTGTGTGATGGATGACTTTACAGCGAGATTGGCCAAGAAATTAGTCACGTGGCCTGCACGCCATTTGTAACGGCAAACACGAGGAAAAACGAAGAAGAAAACAGTTTGTTTATTAGAAAGAACGCAAACATAACAAAATAAAGTAAAATAAAACAAAGAATAGCAAGAGTGAGTGTATAAAGAGTTTTATTGAAAAGAATTGTATATGCACCATGAGTATACATGCGGTGTTGGATGTAGAAATATACCGACATACGTAACAATACATACATAGGCAGATGTATGCATATGGGAATACACACACAATCATCAAAATACACACACACACACACACAGACACACACGCAGACATACATACACACACACAGACACACATTTGGACGCACATATATGCGTATATATATGTGTGTATGTTTATGCATATCCATATATATACATAAGCATATAGAGATATAACATAAATGTATAGGTACTAACATAAATATATATACTTGTATGTATATGAATATATGTATATATTAATATATATACTTATGTATATGTATATCTTTATATATATGTAAATACACACACACATATATATACACAAACACACATATATATACACGCACTCACACACACATATATACATGTGCACATTGCTCAGATGGCAACGCTATGCAGGCGGGTGGCAGGTTGGATCCTTAGATCATCCAGGACCAATAACAGAGACACAATACTTCTGCTTTGGAGAACCTTTGTTCTCAGCCGTCTGAGCTACTGCTCCCTACTGTGGTCCCCACAAATTGTAAAACTAATTGCAGAACGAGAAGTGATCCAACGCCACTACACAAAAGACTCAGTAAAACACATGGGTTACTGCGGGAGTTTGAAGGAACTGGAACTCTACTCCCTGGAGAGGAAACACGAGAGATATACAGTGCTATACATATGGAAAATAATGGAGGGGGTAGCTCCAAATTTCAGAGCTCAACAAAATTCCAATAATTTCGGAGCTCAACAAAATTCCAATAATTATACATCACAAAATATACAAACCATTGGATATGACAGGACTTCAGATAATAGAAATACTACAATCTAATAACAATAGTAATATGCAAACAGTAAATTTACCAAATTCTATTATAAATGATTCCACAACAAATTCAAATACAACACGACACACCATAACAAATAATGAAAACAGTATTAAATTTTATTTTATACCACGGAACAGAAACTCAACTAAATATTGTAATTGTAAAAATAAAAAATAATGTCCTTTAGAAGGCAAATATAGAAGGTTCAACGTTATAAATAAGTGTACTGCTACAAAAACTGCTAACTCACACAATAAGGTATATATAGGGAGCTCTATTGACTTTAAACAAAGACTTTTAGCACTTATACGTTCATTTAAACTGAATGTAACAAATATTGACTCAGCTTCACCATATACACATAAATCTTCTATCTGCCGTCTTTGTACAAAGAAATCGCTATACATATTATTATATAAACAAAATAATTTAATCAATTGCCAATCGGAAGCATTATCCATAAGTAGAGATAGGTTTTATAAAACTTTTAAAGTCTATGAGAGATCATCAAGATAAGATTCACATTACTATCTTGTATCTCATATAGTGGTATCATAATAAAATACTAGGATTGTTGTAAGAAAATAGAAGCTTAGAATTGAATTGTTTCAGAGTATACACATGTTCGTATAATATGAATTATCCATTGGATGAGTACCTGAAATTTGTCTTCTTCAAACTTGAACCTGTACACCTCTAATGTATAACAAACTGATTATGAATATAATAATTTAATTATAACACATTAATTTACTCTACATTGGGTCAGTACACGACTATTTTCACATTTACATAAAATATAATAATGATATCTTCCAGTTTTGTATATATAACTATAGAACAACAATTTAACCACTTTTATTCTTTACATTTATGGATTACTTACACTTTTGCACTATTATTATTATTATTATTATTATTATTATTATTATTATTATTATTATTATTATTATTATTATTATTATTATTATTATTATTATTATTATTATTATTATTATTATTATTATTATTATTATTATTATTATTATTATTATTATTATTATTATTATTATTACATTCTGATTGTGTTTTCAGTCATTTCTTCATAGTCCCTTTTACTAACAGATGGAATAACTTCGACTACGAAGTTGCAGAAAACAAAAGTCTAAATTCCAAGAACTCCCCAGGTGGTTTCTATTGGCAAAAAGTGAACAAATAAAAAAATACATACAAAATAAAAGAAAAACAAGCAATACATAAAATTTGTCATATAGTCAAAAGCGCGTGCGTTGCGAGGAGGGATACAGTTTTAATATCCACTTGCTCAAAGAAACTATAATGTTCTAGAATCCTGTAAATAATGTGGAGGAATTTCATTCCCAGTTCTGCAATTTACTTCACGAGAATTCAATCATTCATCAAGATACACGAAATTTTCTGATTTTACGAACTTTTATGATCTTCCATACTTTGCATTTCTTGTTTATTTTGACTGATCTTTTTCACCATACTTTATTTTTGGTTATTGTTAAATGTATGACTTCTTTTAAAGACGAATTTCTATAAAATTATTTCACTGGTGTTTCTAGCGTCTGTTTTGAATACAGATGTTCTTGACCAGTAGTTCTCAACCCCTTTGATCCCCATTCTATTCAGCTGGACCCTCATAACCATTCGATGTTTAAAAAATCATTTAATATTTTTTCATAATTAAATATTATTAGGAATTGCATAAAAAAACATGTTTAAGATATTTTGTGTATTGTACAAGTATAACCGATTTATTGCGCCTATATTTTAGCAACAAAATCTCATGTGGACCCTCAAGGATCATATGACCCCTGGTCGAGAACCACTGTTCAATACCCTTCAACAAACTGGCTGGAATCAGTCAAAGACCAAAATCTGTTTGTGTGTCTTTCTTACTCCACCGTATTATTTCTATATTAGTCTTCGGCATTCATCTTTTGAATGGTTGACAGTTTCATGTAGTTTGCTTCATATTCGACTTACAGCCTGGCTGTCGTTTGTCAATATTTACTTCAAAGATGTTTGCTCCGATCTCTTGTTTTTGACTTGGACTTTTGTTCCCAAGCTATTCTCTCATCAGCAGAGTTTATTATTACTCTCCAGACATATCTTGTTCGGTAAACTAACAATATTTATTTCCAATTTTCTATTTATTTTATGCTTTCATTCTTAAGTTCGAAATTATTTTATATCAATATATTTTTATGTATTAAACAGTGATATTTCCTCACATAAATTAATTTTCTTAGGATCTTTTTACTTCAACAGTCTATTCATATGATATCCAAATGTATCGTCTGCGCCATCGAATAATAATAGGACGCCACCTTTTCTTTTATGTCTCGGCTATAACATCATTTGATAGACTTTACTCATCAAAAAGTGAAAGTGCATTGAAAATAAAATAAATATAAAGTCTTTAATCTAATCTAATGTTTTCTTGGCGATGAGGACTGAGAATTATGAAAGAGGACGGAAAAATTGCCATTTTTAAATAAAAATAGTTTGTACAATTGCGAATAGAAGCGGCCGAAATGAGATTCCGTTGAACGATATTTGGAGTAGCATTACTCGATAGGGTGCTTAGCTAAGAGATCAGGAAGTCTCCCCACGTCGAGTCACTACTGAAGGATCAGAAAAACAGCAACAATAAGCACCACCACCACCACCACCACCACCACCACCACCGCCATTACTACTACTACTACTACTACTACTACTACTACTACTACTACTACTACTAGCAGTAGTAGTAGTAGCTAACGAAGGTCACAGAATACCCAGGCAATTGCTATTTCACAAGTATGGCTATTAGTTAGATGACGTCTTTCTCCGTTTGCTTTCCCCTCTTTCCCTGTTCTTCATACACATTCCATATTCGCCTTCAGTTCAATATTTTCTCTATTTTTCATTTCACTTGTTCATCATCACTTAGCCACACATCCAAATATTTATGTCCTCTCATCCTCTCATTTTCACACCTTCACAGCCTCACCTCACCTTACCTCCCATTGTCTCATCTCATCTCATCTCATCTCATCTCATCTCATCTCATCATCAACTCGTTCCAGCATTCTTCCACCCCTCCCCCGCTACCATCTCATCAGTTCATCCTTCTTCATGGATCTAATTGTCTTATCTGCAATGACTATTTCCTTCAAATGCCTCAGTTTCCAGCCTCCGTCTTTCACCCAATCCTTTCCCGATCACAAATATTACATACACAGTAGACAAACACACGCACATACATACACATGCACACACGTCCCCCACACACACATGCACACGCACACACGCACTGGAACACACACACACACACGCACACACACAGCACACATACATGCACACACACACACACAAGGAGTACATACATAGAATCACAAATGCATACGTAGCAATCGCTGCTGAAGATTCTATTACGCTATTAACAACAACGACAACAACGACCTCCGCTACTACTACTACTACTACTACTACTACTACTACTACTACTACTACTACTACTACTACTACTACTACAACTACAACTACTACTGCTGCTGCTGCTGCTCTACTACTACTACTACTACTACTACTACTACTACTACTACTACTACTAC
>NC_068984.1:143933875-143935493 GCF_001194135.2 Octopus bimaculoides | reverse complement strand
TTATTGAGTGAGAGAGCAGCGCATCCCTTCAAAGTGACACTGGGGTAAAATATACAAAGCCCAGTATACCCATCCTGACTACCCGCCTGATAAGGGAACACCAGGCACATGCATCACAACCATATGTGCATGATATGGTGATCTCATATCAAGATAAACAGCGCATGGCCTCGTAGGTGGGTCCCAGTTAGAAGTTTCCTCAGGTCGAGTGGCCCATCCCGCTCAAATGGCCCCTGAATAAGGGTTGTTTAAGGATGATGAACAAAACACCCATGTTTCCAAAGGTGAATTATCCAAATTCTAAAGAATTCCTCCCAGCACATGGCTATGATGCTCCCCCACTACTTCTGCTCGTGATCAGAGATGCACATATCATTAGACACTAAGGAATATGCTCAAATGGCTACCAACCGGTGTTGGTGTGTTTACGTCCCAGAGAGAATTAGTACCAGGCTAAAAAAAAGTATTGGGGGCGATTCGTTCGACTAAAATTCTTCAAGGCGGTGCCCCAGCATGGCCGCAGCCAAATGACCGAAACAAAAAAGAGATAAAAAGTAGAAAATATCAATCACTGAGCCCACTTTGCAGTCACTCGATTTGCTAGAAATAGCAGTCAGATGCAAAGGAAAAAACGAAGCACACATTAGATAATATAATAGGTATATAAGGTAAAAATTAATAAAAAAAGACAGGAAATTAACAGTTGAAATGTCTGTGATTATAAGTTAGATGGATAACGGCCAAGCTGGAGCTAAACAGCATCAACAACTATATAAACAACAACAACAACAACAGTAATACAACTATTAAAACCACAACAACAACAATTACTATTGCTACTACTACTACTACTACTACTACTACTACTACTACTACTACTACTACTACTACTACTACCATCATCACTATCGTAACCACAATCATCAAACATCAACTATTTACATCATTACAATTACAAACACTCCCAACATGGCCACCTCTACCATAGCCATTACAACAGCAACAACAACAACAACAACAGCCGCTACCATTTTTACTACGACGACGACCACCACCACAGCCACTATCATTACGACGACGACGACCGCCACCATTACAACCACCAGCCCTGCCACCATTTTAACAACAATAACAATAGCGACAATAACAAGATGAGATTCCCTGAGCAGCCATTAAAAGTGAGAAATGAAAGGCAAGATGCAGAGTGTTGCTAAGCAATATTTCCCAGAAGCCTTTTCGTGGTCAGATAATGTCGTCTGCTTTTTGATTTGTTCAGTTATAATGAGATAGAGAAGTACGTGGAGGAGAGAGACGGATGGGAGGGGGTTTAAATTTGATGGGGGAGAGAGAGGGATGCTGGGATAAAGTGGGGTGGTGGTGAGAATGAACGAGGTGAAAGACGAGGATTTATAATGAAAGAAGAGGAGTGAGAAAGAAGAAAGAAAGAGAGAGAGAAGGAGAGAGGTGATGAAGTGGGAAAGAGCAGCGATTGAGGAAGAAAGAACAAAAGAAGGAAAGAAAATTAGAGAAAATTAAAAGAAAGAAATAAAGTGATTGAATGAAAATAGAGAAAGAAAAGGAATGAAACAGAAAGAGAGTAATTTTAAATTTCAGAGGA
>NC_068984.1:143926751-143932034 GCF_001194135.2 Octopus bimaculoides | reverse complement strand
GAGAGAGAGAGAGAGAGAGAGAGAGAGAAAGAGAGAGAGAGAGGGACAAAGAGTAATAGAGAGACTGATGGATAGATAGAACCACAGAGGGAATGATAAATAGATATACTGAATGAAAAATAGACTGATTTGTAGAGCGTAATAAAGATACAGGTAGAGAGATTGATAGATTAATAGACTGAGAGATTGAGAGATTGATAGAGGAATACGTTGACAGACAGATTGATAGAGTGATGGATAGTTACAAAGACAGACAGATAGATATGAATACATGGATATAGATATCGACAGATAGACAGATAGATAAATGAATAGATAGATAGATTGATTGAAAGATATATAGATAAATAGATAGCTGGATAGTGAGCTAGCTAGTTAGATAGATAGAAAGCTACACTGAGACAAATAAATGGCAAGATAGACGATTGAGAATAATAGATAGATAAATAGATAGCTTGATCGATAGATAAGTAAATAGACAGTGATCGACAGACAGACATATTGATAGACAGACAGATAGACAGGCAGGCAGATAGACAGATTGGTAGATCAATAGATAGTTGTTTAGATAGATAGAGATACAGATAGGCACAGAGACAAATAAATAGAGAGGGAGAGAGAGAGAGAGAGAGAGAGAGAGAGAGAGAGAGAGAGAGAGAGAGAGAGAGAGAGAGAGAGAGAGAGAGAGAAAGAGAGAAAGAAAGAGAGAGAGAGAGTGTGAGAGAGAGAGAGAGAGAGAGAAAGAGAGGAAAAGAGTGAGAGACAGATAAATAGATAGATAGATAGATTGTTTGATGGTGAGTAATAGACAGACCGAAGACAGACAGATAGATAGATAGAAGGATGGATGGATAGATAAATAGATAGATAGATTGACTGATTGACTGAGAATAATTGAGAAACTAATGAACAGTTAGATGAGCGACATACAGACAGAATCACTTGAGTTGAATATAGATTCAGGTGAGTAAAATTGTTGATATGTATAAGACTTCTCGCTGCTCATTTTTTGTCAAAGGCAGGAATAAACATTTCTCACACGAAGTAGAAAGTCGGAAGTGAGGCAAAGATGATTTAGTTGAATGAATTAATCCCAGTATATTACTGGTATCTATTCGAAGAAGCAACCAGCGCTCATGTGGTGGTTCAATTTACTAGGCGTAACAGTTCAATGACTTTCGAATCACATCCTATCGACTAAGAAAAAGAAAACGTTGGACAATGTCGTCCTGGGTTTCCGTAAACTAGAATACGACGGGATGGTCACAGATGGAGTATCTTTGATCTTAGAACTGCTCGACCAAAGCTGATGTAGAGCTGAACAACAGCAACATAACGAAAATAACAAATGGTGCTTATCTTATCAACTTTGGAAGACACTAAGTCAGGTGAAACCTTGGCGGGATTTCAATAGATAGATAGATAAATAAATAGCTTGATCGATAGATAGGTAAATATACAGTGATCGACAGACAGACAGGTCAACAGGCAGACAGATAAACAAAATATTAAAAAAACAACAAAATGGCGTAAAAACAGAAGAGATGAATCGATTCGAAACGAGACAATAAAATTCTTCAAAATGTTTTTGAAAATAGAATGGAATTCTACAGAGAACAAAATTCTTTTCTACTATAGGCACAAAGCCTGAAATTTGGGGGAGGGGAATAGTCGATTTCATCGACCCCAGTGCGTAACTGGTACTTATTTCATTGACCCTGAAAGGATGCAAGGCAAAGTCGACTTTGGCGGAATTTGAACTCAGAACGTAGCATTTCGTCCAGCTCGCCGCCTTTCTACAGAGAACAAAATTAAAAAAAAAAAAAGAAACATGACTAGAAATAAAAGGTAACAACAACGACAATCTAAAGCAAAATGTCTGGCATTAACAACTAAGTGATTACGGTTTCGAACCAGTTGAGTTCCGTTCAATTTCAGTTTGTTTGCTTTTAACTTTTGGATCTGGAAGAAGGGATACTAGCCACCATTTTTTTAGGTCTTTGAAAACCCCAACCCTCGAAATTGCTGGCCTCGTACCAAAATTTGAAATCAACATATACATATAGCTGCAGGAGTGGGTGGGTGGTAAGAAGCTTGCTTCACAACCACATGGTTCCGAGTTCAGTCCTACTGCGTGGTACCTTGGGCAAGATTCTTCTACTATAGCCTCGGGCAGATTAAAGCCTTGTGAGTGGATTTGGGTAGACGGAAACTGAAAGAAGCCCGTCGTATATATATATATATATATATATATATATATGTTTGTGTGTCTGTCTCCTAACCGATGTTGGTACGTTTATGTCCCTGTAATTTAACGGTTCGGCAAAAGACACCGATAGAATAAATTCTAGGCTTATAAAGAATAAGTCCTGAGGTCGATTTGCTCGACTAAAGGCGGTGCTCCAGCATGGCCGCAGTCAAATGACTGAAACAAATAAAAGTATATATATATATATATATATATACACATGCTAAATGACGGGCTGTCGTACTAGGAATCGAACTGCAGCCCAATTGATTTAGTAGTGAACATTCTAACCGTGACTCTATGTATACTTCTTGAACCCAATGGTACTGTGCCGCCCTCTTTGACTTTGTCCGATATTCATATCGCAAGTCTCAGTTTCACTTCTTCTTCGCTTTCGGATTTTAATTCAATTTCACGCAGCCATATCTGGTTTCGGTCTCGTCTCTTTTCATATCGATTCTCCCCCTTGTCTTACGCTCTCCTCAACTGTCATTTGACATACAGTCCATTTGTTGACGGTGTGCCGAATTTAGTTATTGGCAACCGATAGAATTTCATTCACTCCAGGTTCAAACAGACACACACACACATACACGCACACACGCACGTACACATTCATGTACATAATTATATAGACGTATAGAAGGATGCACATATTACATATAAATACGTGCACACATATATTTGCACAAGTTTGAATACATTATATGTGTGTATGTATATGTGTGTGTCTGCGTGTGTGTGCTTGTGTGTATGTATATATATGCACTTACATGTATAGAAATATGAGAAAGCATGAATATTTATATATGCACACACACACACACACACACACATACACACACAAACACACATAAGATCTGTATAATACATATATATATATGTATGTATATATACATACATGCATATATATATGTATATATATATATATAAGTATAAATTACTCTCTCTGTCTGTCTGTCTTTCTTTCTCTCTCTCTCTCTCTCTCTCTCTCTCTCTATATATATATATATATATATATATATATATATATATACATACATACACATACACTCATACACACACACATATGCGCATATATACACCCTCTCCTTCACACATATATCCATAACTATGTAATTATAGAAGCGCAAATGTATAGAAAAATAGCGAGGGCAAAGCGTGTCGCCTTCATTCTTCCGAAAACCAACTTGAAGACAATGTTACTCACTGTTTGGACGAAGGTCATTCTAGATTTTGCTTCCAATGAAAGGCTAATTGAAACAATGACCCAAAATGTCTCATTCTAATCAACATTGACATGCAATTCATTGATTTGGTATCAATATTCCAAGAATCTATTTGGATCATTTCCAAACTGGACTGTTCGTCCTATCATCCATCCATCCGCTTCGTTCGTTCAAGATTTGTCCTTCTGACCGACCAACAAACACTCTATGACATCTCTAAACATTTCAGTCTGTCTATCTACCTATCTATCTATCTATCTATCTATCTATCTATCTATCTATCTATCTATCTATCTATCTATCTTTCTTGTCATCTGAATGAAGCATGCTTTGAAAAGCGTCTCTTACTCTCACCATTTATAATCCTATGCATACATACAAACATACATACATACAAACATGCATGCAGTCATACATACATACATACATACATACATACACACACACAAACATGCAGGCATACATACATACATACATACATACATACACACATGCATGCAGGCATACATACATACATACATACATACATACATACACACATAAATACATATGTATATGTATGTATACATACGTACAAATACACACACACACACACACACACATACACACACACACACACACATATATATATATATATATACATACATACACACTTATTCCATACGATGGTTATTAAACTGTATCGTTTATTGTCCATCTTCGGTCATCTAGGTCTGTAAATGCTTGAAACTCAATAACTGCCCATACCAGGATCATTCGGATCGTACTACCTTATAAATATAAATAGAAATGGTAATAATAATAATAATAATAATAATAATAATAATAATAATAATAATAATAATAATAATAATAATAATAATAATAATAATAATGATAATAGTAATAATAATAATAAATAATGATTTTAGAAGAACTGAAGGAATTGAGTCCTAGTTTATTTATATACAGATGAGGAAATTTTTGAAATTTACCATGAAGATGAAATGAAATAAAATAAAATATAGAAAAATAAATAGGACATTTACGTTGATATATTTCAGAATTTTTTATTTTGTGTTTAAGAATGTTTGTGCCTCTCTCTCACTCTGTCCACCCTCTCTCTCTGTCCACCCTCTCTCTCTGTCCACCCTCTCTCTCTGTCCACCCTCTCTCTCTGTCCACCCTCTCTCTTGCTTTCGTTAGAAATTGTAGTCTATTAAATGTCGGTCATAATTTATTGAACCGTATTAACAATCCATGGTTTAATTTTGCCAATAAAAGTGTTTTATCGATGGCAACAGTGTGATAGTTGTTTCCTTACGAAAGGATACAGTTGACGGTTGTAATATCAGCATTGATAGGGATAACAAAAAAGGGCCTTGACAGAAATATTCTAGATTATTCTGGTCAGGTCATGTTGTTTGGTTCCCAAAACCAAAACGAGATAAACAGAGATTGGGGGGTGATGGTTTCATTGTTTCTGAAGGAGTGTATGTGTTAAATATAATTTTCTTTGAAATCCATTGCCTGTAAGCTCTGTGGAATTTCTCGGGATACCATCAACCCTAATGAAATGACTGTCTCCGCTAAAATGAGCGAATAGTTTAGTTCTGAGACAACGTGTGCTAGTTCGTTCGTTTTGGCAGAGTCACAGATATTGATCTCAAACGCTAGATATAGAAACGAAGACGAAAAGTTTTGACCCCTATTTCATATTATTTCCTTACGGGAATTCGAAGATCTTATGTGTCTGGAGATAAATAAGCTAAGAGACGATAGTGTCATCATTTAAAATCTTTTACTGTTATTGTTATCATTATTATC
>NC_068984.1:143924949-143926315 GCF_001194135.2 Octopus bimaculoides | reverse complement strand
TATATATATATATATATATATATCAACACACATAAATTCCGACATAAGTACTTTTATATTTTTGTGTTACCACGAAGAATACATGTATACACGCATACATAATACATACACATATACGAACGTATGTACATGCACACACACATATCTGTCAGTCTTCTGTCTGTCTGTCTGTCTGTCTGTCTGTCTGTCTATCTATCTATCTATCTATCTATCTATATATATATATGTATATTGTGCATGTATACGCCCACATCTATATACATATATACATGTGCAATATTGATATGATAATCAATAGACAATTCTTCCCTGGAAAATACAAACTATCAAGCCGGTGCATCTTAATAAAATCATTCCAAGACAAAATAGAACAGAACAAAGTAGCACCAATCTACTACAAAAACGTGAGTGGCATCAAAGAAATATTAGAATATATACTTAAAGCCAGAAAAATGAATCATAAAGGAAATAAGGACAGAAGAACAATATCTTCTGGTTCAACCCACCCTTCAGTCTAAATAAATAAGAGATAAATATATGAAGAAGCTATGAAAAACCAGAACTCTACTTCGGAAAACAGGATGCAATTAGGTAATAGACATGCAGAGAAAGAACAACTTTTAGATTAGCCAATAGATAACGATATACAGACAAACAACTTTAAAAAAAGAACAGGACAAAAGAATATACAAAATGACATGCATGTGTGCAATAAGAAAACCTATTTATGAAAAATAGAAGAACCGGCGAATATCAAAAACATCTCCTGTGATAACTTCAGAGAGAAAAGAACAATTTAAGAAATGTAATGAACAATAGAATTACGTTGTTAGCAAAGAGATACAAAGCAAACTTTGCACCAACAAATAGATAAGCGATTAAATACAAAAGCAAAAAGAAAAAAAGCTATAGGTGACATAGTTAAGAAATGTAGGAGTGATTACGCAACAGAGAAATAAATAGAAATTATTATGGGCCAGTTACTGAATTGGTTTCTGGGAAACGATATAGAGATAAATATTTTTAGTTAAAACAACTGGATACAGACTGGATCTGAAAAAATATTATACGAAGGAGCAACTGCAAAAATTACAAATGAACAAATAGATCATCAATGAATTGGAAAATGAAACGACGACAACCATAGAAGTAGACCAAATAAAGAAACATTACAGCAAAAGGTAACTAATAGCCATAGACACAAGAATGAACACAAAATGATTTCTATATAAATGTAGTTAAAATACTGAAATAAGATAGATGCCACCCGTAGATCGCGGAAGCGTGCTTTCGTTGTATATGTATGTATCCATATATATATATTATGTATATATATATATATATATATATATATATATATATATAT
>NC_068984.1:143916564-143924090 GCF_001194135.2 Octopus bimaculoides | reverse complement strand
ATATATATATACACACACATATATATATATATACATATATATATATATTTGTAAGTATATGTATGTATGTATGTATGTATAAATGTATACACACACACACACACACAAGCACACACATTTATATATGTATGTATATGCGTACACACAGTGACAACGATCAGTTCTATACAGATATACCCCTCCCAGCAACGGTTTCAACCGTTCGTACAACCTTCTGGTGTTATAGAAAGACTTCAGTAAGTATCAGTTGAATTATCGATATTCCGATAAATGTTGAGATTTTATCGTTTTGGAAAGAAGCCCCCAAATAATGATCGTTATCGCTTATCGTATTCTATCTTTTGTATTCTTTCCAGAATATATTCTCCCAATCCAGTGCAGCTATTTTAGTTGGACGTCTCTCCAATTTAGTTAACTTCCAGCCGCCATTGTTCGTGCTATGATTCAGTGATGTGTCGCTGTGTAGGCCGACTAAACAGGACTAGTGTTTTCTTGTGTCTAGCAGCACAACAATCATTAGTACTACCAGCGTAAATACCAACAGCACCCACCAGCAGCACCAGCACCATTATTATATTACCATCCTGGGTTATAGCAGCGAGCTGGCAGAATCGTTAGCACGCCGGGCGAAATGCTTAGCGGTATTTCGCCCGTCGCTACGTTCTGAGTTCAAATTTCGCCGAGGTCGACTTTGCCTTTCATCCTTTCGGGATCGATAAATTAAGTACCAGTTCAAGTACTGCG
Source organism: Octopus bimaculoides (assembly GCF_001194135.2). Classification (NCBI taxonomy): domain Eukaryota; kingdom Metazoa; phylum Mollusca; class Cephalopoda; order Octopoda; family Octopodidae; genus Octopus; species Octopus bimaculoides. The sequence continues at coordinate 143,923,346 of NC_068984.1, read as the reverse complement.
GTCGATGTGATCGACTTCCTCCTCCCCACAAATTCCAGGCCTAGTGCCTTTAATAGAAAGAACGTTACTACTCTGTCCATCACTGCAACTCCAGGTTCTAATACTCCAGCAATGTCAGGTCGCTCTTGTGTGCTACTGGTAACATGTAATCCAGTACAACCTGTCACATGGTTGGATCATCGGCGACCAAACTGGCAAACCCATCAAGCTTGCTTGGTGAGGACGGACGGTGTTGCTGGACACCCTGCGGGCCGAAAAATAAGACCCGTCAAAGGGCGGAAGAATTACTGTGTAGTCAACGGCCAGTTCAACAAGTACCTTGTCGCGATGAAGAAGTGCTTGTGTGCTCCATTGACCCAGAGAGATATGCTGGAGGGTGAAAAATCTTCAGGCAGGTCTAATCAGGCCAGACAGATCGAAGGGTAGGAGACAGACAAAACCTTAACGACAATAAATCGAAGAACGAACGACGTCAGCAAGACAATTGCTAGCATTTTTACCAATACGAGCACCAACTACAACATCACTGGTATTATTAATACTAACAACATCACTAAGTACCTATGTAGATCACCATCGTTATTATGAACACCAGGACCATCACGCACGCCCCCCCCCCCACAGAGGCATCACTGTTATTATTAAATACACCAAAACTATTATGAAGAATATCACAATCATTACTACCAATACCATCGCCATTAACGCGACAACGACGAAGAGCACCACCACCACCACCACACTCACCATCACCTCCACCATCACCAGCACCAACAACACAAACATCACCTGCCCCACTACCACCACCAGTAAATAACCAGCAGCTCAATGATGACAACGACATCCCATTTACACGACGACGACGACGACGACCACCATCCATCCATCCATCCATCCATCCATCCATCCATGCATCTATCTATCTATCTATCTATCTATCTATCTATCTATCTATCTATCTATCCACCCATCCATCCATCCATCCATCCTTTCAGCCATCCTTTCACCCACCCAGCCAGCCAGCCAGCCAACCAACCGGCGCTTCTTCCTCTGTCGGGATTCTGCCAAAAGTTCCAGAGAAAGACAGGAGAAACTGTTTCTGTTGTCTGACTCACTCTTATTGATTCCAAACAAAATGGCTGAACATTGTTACATCTTCACTGTCATTGGACGATATTACACATACAATTAACCAATCGCTGCTCCTTACATCAACACCGTAATAACAAGACCACCGCCACCACCACTACCACCACCATCACCACCACCATTGCCAACATTAACATCACTATCACCACCTCCAGCACCACTACCACCATTACCACTACTACTACTACTACTACTACTACTACTACTACTACTACTACTACAATTATTATAATCACCATCACCAACACCACCATCATCAGCAGCAGCAAGCTAAAGAGGGAAGCTAAATAGTCACTGGACATGCTAGAAATAGCAGCGTCTCTCGAATTAAATACCTCCATCTTAGAAAAGAACGCTTTGGATAATGTAGTTCTGGGTTCCATACTTGTAGACAAGAGGTGGGATGGTCACAGCTGGAATGCCTTTGATAAAAGGGATGACTGCTCCAGCAGGTCTAAAAGGAGGTTAAATAATTACAAGAACAATAACAACTCTTGCAATGCCATACAAACTTTCGTCAGCTCAACCACCACCACCACCACCACTATCACCACCGCCGCCGCTACCAGCACCAGCATCCCCCCATCCCCGCCGCTGCCACCACCACCAGCACCACTATCACCACGACGACCACCACGACCACCACTACGACCACCATCACGACGACGACGATGACCACCATCACTGCCGGCGCCGCCACCACCACCACCGCCACCACTACTACCACAACCACCACCAATCACAACCATCATCATCACCAACGCCATCACCACAACAAACCCCACCGATATGTCACGGCCACCACCATGAATGCCATTCCAAACAGATATGTACGTCCACCATTATCATTTCACAACGGGTACAGCCATCTTCCCCATTGTAACCACGAACACCTCCACTACACCAATCGCCTCTATCGCCAAATGATGACCGCTGCCACTACCATCAACACAATAACATTCGCACCTTTCATCAACACCACAGTCACTACCTTCACCGGACAACCATCATTAACATATCACTAGAAAATATAACACGCAAATGGAAAACACAACACCATATAACATTGTTTATTTGACAGCTTACTACTTCACTGTCTAAATATATCTGGAACGTAAAGGATGATACCGGTTTCAAATTTTAGCACAAGGCTAGTCATTTCGAGAGAAGGACTAAGTTGATTAGATCGACCCACAATGCGTAAAGATGAACGAAATGCCACCAAGCATTTTGTCCGGCGTGCCAACGATTCTGCCAGTTTGCCCCCTTATAAAGGATGAGAGTATTAACAATTCCCAAAATTAGATTAACAGTTCGGAATTGATATACAGTAATCCGTCGAGTATCGCGGTGTTACGTTCCAAAACCTCCCACTGAAATAATTAAAATCTAAAAAATATAAATACCTATCGGCCGAGGTAATCCGCGATATACTGAGGAGTCCGCGATATAAATTTACGATGTTCTGAGTACGCGATAGGTGAACCGCGATATGGTGAGGGATTACTGTAAATGTAATTGCAGTAAATTTCTAAGATGTAACTAATAATAGTTACTGCTTCTATATCCAACTTAACGAGAGAAATTAAAATGTATTAACTATATCTTAGTCAAAGTCCAGTAAACCTAAATATTTAATTCATAACTTCAGTAAGTGCATATGTTTTGGTTTCATATTTCCAAGAGTGCTCAAACACTTATCAGCAATAAAACTTCGGCAGCGACAGCCGCTTTCTCTAGCCACGCGTTCTTTTGCACAAGGTATTAAAAAGACGTTCATATTGCATGTTTACGAAAGTCAACATATAAACATATCACATGCGTTTGTACAAGATTACAAATATATAAAAACGTGGCAAATATTTTCCAACAAACAATTCCGGCAACCAATAAAATCTTGATGTACTGTGCATCTATTATATTTCAATGTGTTTTCGAAAATTTTGGAGTACATATTGTCTCGTTATTTTCGTTCTTCACTTTTCTTGAGCGACCAGAAACGTGAAGTGCAGGAAAACGATCCAAGGTACTCTATGTATGGAGTATATTTCCTTCTCCATATACATGCATCTATCTATCTATCTATCTATCTATCTATCTATCTATCTATCTATCTATCTCAGTCTGTCTGTCGGTCTCTCTATGCGTGTGTATACACGTATGATTAAATGTATATATATTTACACAGATACACACACAAGCACACGCATGCACGCACACGGGCACACACACAGACACACAGACACAGACACACAGACACAGACACACAGACATACAGACATACACACACAGACATAGATAGACACAAACACACATATAGAGTGGATGGAAGAGAAAGAAAAATTGAGTAAGTTAGAAATAGAGAATGCGTGTGTGTATGAAGGAGAGAAACTTAGTGATTGGAGAAAGAACGTAAATATTGTAGTTGCTGTTGTCATTGTTAATGCTGGTGGTGATGATGGAAGCGGTGAAGGCGGAGGTGACGTATAATTATACCCCCTATCCTTCCTCTCACGATCACACCTCCTCTTGGACACCATTAATGGACAATTTACTGTCACCTTACTACAGCTCAAATATGGCGGAATTCCTGTCAATTGATAGCACTCGAAGAGCAACAACAGGCAATTTAACTCCTGGCTACTGTTTTGAAGAGTGCTGCTGTTGATTATGATGATGACAGTGGTGGTGATGGTAGTGTTGATGAAGACGATAATAATAATAATAATAATAATAATAATAATAGTAATAATAATAATAATAATAGTAACTTCCCAGTATGTACAGACCGGACTATCAAAGCTAATAAACCAGATATTGTTGTGAAAGACCAAAAACAATGAAGTCTGTTTATTGATTGACATGAGCAAACCCTGTCATCATAATATCTCGGCAAAAGAATTTGATAAACTTAGAAAATATAAAGATTTGCTAATCGAAATCGAAAAGAAGTGACATCTCGAGATGGTTACAATACCAGTGATTGTAGGAGCACTTGGAATGATCAAAAAAGCACTTGGAATGATCGAAAATTATTTAAGAATGATCCCTGGCTTAGCATCTATGCAGAAAGTGCAAAAGATTGTCTTAACTGGTCACACGTATTGAGAAGAGAACATTGTCACAGTGAAATTGCTTTCCCTTTTTCCTCTTTATTTTCTTGGTTTACGTTTTTATTTCTTATTTTTTCCTTTTTTTCGCTGTAGTTCTTTCTCTTCTTCTCTATCACATGACTTTGTAAATGAACAATCTGGTGTGCTTGTTTTAATGGCCTACCAATGTATGCAGTGCGTTTCTTCGTCCTTGGTGTCAGGAAGACACTTGGCAAGAAATGGAAACAGAATTGAAAGAAGATGACAATAAAAATAATAACCAGAGCACTCAGTGAGCGCAAACCTCCACCACGACAACACCAACCTCCTCTCAACGATTAGCCAGAGATGATTTTTAAAATGAGAATATCTGAAATAAACTCGACTGCTCTCACAAACGAGAATCCTAAAAATAAACTCGACCGATCTCAAAAATTAAGTATAAAAAACAGAAAAAATAATCCAGAATCTTTGTCCGGTACCGGACCGATCAGTTCGAACCTAATCAGTTCGTGCCAGTCACGAGGCTAAATATCCCTGAAAGTTTCATCCGAAACCATCCAGTGGTTCTTGAGATATCTTGTCCACAAACAAAGACTGCTGAAAACAATACCTTCGCCTTCGCTAAGGCGGAGGTAATAAGGAGAAGGAGGAGGAGGAGGAAGATTTCTAACAATTACTCTTGTTCTAAAAGCAGGAACAACAGCAGCAACAATAAAACGACTGATTTCTTATATCATTATTACTTTATCTTTCATCCTGTCTGGGTTGATAAATTAAGTACCAGCTGAACACTGGGGTCGATGTAATCGACTCATCCTCTCCCCCAAAATTGTTGCTCTTGCGGCAAAATTTAAAACCATTATTATTATCAATAATGATAATAACAACAACACAACAACTGGAATAACAGCATTAACAACTACAATAATAATAATGATAATTACAACAATAACAACAACAACAACAACAACAACAACAACAACAACAACAACAACAACAACAATAATGATAATAATGATAATAATGATAATAATAATAATAATAATAACAATATAATAATAACAACGATAAAATAACATCAATAATGATAATTGTAATAAAAGTTGTTGTCCTTGATGTTTATGAATCTTTGGCAAATATTAAAAGAAAAATATCCAGAAAAGTATTATTAATTTCTTTCTGTTGATGTTGTTGTTGATGCTGCTATTGTACTCCCTCAATAATTTATCATCGTCATCCTCCTCCTCCACCTCCACTACCACTTCTTCTTCATCGTTATTATTGCAGTTGTTACTAGTATTATTATTAATACAGTGGAAGTACAATGCCCCAGTAGTTAGGGCAGCGGACTCGCGGTCGTAGGATTGCGCTTTCGATTCCCAGTCCGGGCGTTGTGAGTGTTTATTGAGCAAAAACACCTAAAGTTCCACAAGGCTCCGGCAGGGGAGTGGGGGTGGCGAACCCTGCTGTACTCTTCCACCCCACAACTTTCTTTCACTCTTTCTTCCTGTTTCTGTTGTGCCTGTATTTCAAAGGGCCAGCCTTGTCGCACTCTGTATCTCTCTGAATCTCCCCCGAGAACTACGTTAAGGGTACACATGTCTGCGGAGTGCTCAGCCACTTGAACATTAATTTCACGAGCAGACTGTTCCGTTGATCGGATCAACTGGAACCCTCGTAGGTCGCAACCGACGGAGTGCCACGATTATTAATACCGTTGTAGCTTGCTTTGTCCTCAGTTCAACACCAATATAAAAATAGCATTGAATGCACGTCAAGCACAGTAAAGGATAAAGTATCAGTGGTGTTGCTTTGGCTGTTGTGACCGTGGTAGTACTCATAGTTGTACTCGATTTAACGATAGAGCGTGAGGTTTAGATTGTGCTTGGAGTTGTAATACGTTTCGTAGTTTAAACCGTTGTCGTGTTGGTTGTATCACCGTATAGCGCTGCCAGTCAACGTGCCATGACTGGCAAAGGACAAGAGAGGTAATCCTTTAATTCAGCTCGCAGTGCCGTCTACTTAGTGTCTGTAACCGAAGAGGAGATAACTATTCCGAAATGTTAGCATCTCACAGTCTAGGTAGATGACACTGTGCGCTGATCTAGGTGTATATACACCATTTGTCAACAAGCGAGATATATTCTCCGTGACAAAACGCAGTGAGTAGCTTGTTCCCCAGTTCGAACCTGCATCAAGCATATTCGAACTGATAATAACATTACTATTAGTGTTAATGTTACAAAGTGATGTTTGGATTATTGTAGTAGTAGTAGTAGTGGCCATAAAACCAAGAGAGAGAGAGAGAGAGAGAGAGTTAGGTTGGAAATAACCATGGATTAAAAAGGAGTCATCAAGGCCAACCGGTACAAGACAAAGGAAATGAACCAGTTCACCTCTGTGGTCAGTGTTGTAAGCAGCACTGGTGATGTGGAACTGGATATAAGCCTGCAGGATTGGAAAGACGCCAGCAGTTGTCCAGCGCATGCGTTCCATCTGGATGACGTCAAACATCAGCGCTGACCTGAAATTTTGGCG
>NC_068984.1:143915099-143915996 GCF_001194135.2 Octopus bimaculoides | reverse complement strand
ATATATATTAAAAATAAGGATTGCTTCGAAATAGCAATAGCATTACCTTTAATTCTATAATCATATTCTGCCTTTTAAGACCAACACATGTTTCAATTGCACCGATTAGTAACCGTTGCAATTGCAGTTCTATTATAAAACGGTGCAGTCACTTCAGGGTCTTAACTTGATATCCCTCGATATCCCCCGTTTAAAGATTTTCTTTTATTATAAACTCTGCGTTCTATAATGTAGAGTTGTCCGTTAAATCAGACGCGAACGATGTTTATTTCAAGTTCTTATTGGATAATCTTTTTCAGTCCATCATTCCAAAACCTTGTATAGTTTAAATAATAATTACTCATTTATATTTGGCAAATGTAAATTCTCTCGCGTGGAAACATCTTAATGCCTGCTCCTGTCTAGAATTTATTACATTACGCTTGGATGTGAAAATCCTGTAAAAAATATATTTATGTATGTAACTATCGTAAATAATTCATTTTTTGTTTGTTCTGGTGTTGTAATAATTGGCATGTCTCATGAATTCTCTTTCTCGTGTTTTGGGTCTCCTCTTATGAGCATAAAAATATTTTGTACACTCTTATATTCTTAAAAATATGTATGTATGTTAAAGTCTGTCATACCGGCCATGACGAAGGGAAATAGCCCTGAAACTCGAGTCGCCTTTATATATATATATTTATATTTATATATTTATATATTTGATCCTTTATATTGAACACTCAATATTTCATCTACATTCAATACTTTCTTTCAGGGTGCCATCCATTTTTATGTTATTTTATTTTATATTGTATATTGTATATCATATTATATATTGTATATTCCATATTCTATACCCCACATTAGTTCTGCAGGAATATAAATAAAACATAAAAAACAGACAGTGTTGGA
>NC_068984.1:143913761-143914872 GCF_001194135.2 Octopus bimaculoides | reverse complement strand
GTGTGTGTGTGTTTATGTCTGTCTCCTCTCATCGCTTTAAAGCCGGTGTTGGTGAGATTACGTTCTCGTAACTTAATGGTGCGGCTAAAGAGATCGATTGAATGAATACCAGGTATAAAAAAGAGACAAGTACTAGGGTCGATTTATTCGACTAAAAATTCTTCGAGGCAGTGCCCCAGCATGGCCGAAGTCTAATGACTGAAACAAGTAAAAGAAGATGGCTCCATCATTCTGCCTACTGCAAGTTATTCCATCAAAAGTGCCGCAGAAATATCCTTTGGGTCAAATGGCTGGGGCGTGTCAGAAATGAGGAGATTCTGGGAAGAATGAAGCCATGGTCATTACAAGAGACTGCAGCAGAGTGTTGATTCCACTTGGCTGGCTACATTCTCCGTCCAAGAAACGAACGGTACTCGAAAACAGTCGTGACTTGAGCTCCTCCTGGCGGCAGGAATAAAAGGGGAAAACTGAAGAACATTCGAAAATGGCTGTGAAGACTGTTTATATTAAATGGAACGGATGTGCAAGAGGTGCAACCAACCGAACCCAGCGTAAGAGGACCTACAGCTAATTGTAAATGAGTTGTATAGTTACATTCTATCTTTTTGTCTTTTACTTATTTCAATCATTGGATGGCGGTTATGCTGGAGCACTGCCTGGAAGAGTTTCATCAAATAAATCGAACGCTGTTGACTATTTCTTTTCTTTTTTCTTTTAGCTGGGGACTTATTCTATCGATCCCAGTGCTGGGGGACAAACACGTGCACACCTAATTAATCAATATTGTATTCATCCTTGTTGTTTACAACTTCTTCCCAACGTTCAACAAGATTTTCAATACCTCGTTGGTAGAAATCACCAGATTTCGACTCGAAAAATTGATCCAACAAAGCTCTCACTTCTGTATCAGTATTGAACGAAACTCCGCGCAAAGCATTTGAAAGAGATCGAAAGAGGTGGAAATCCGTGGGTGCCAAATCAGGAGCGTACGGCGGGTGTGGCAGGACGTCAACAACAGTGAACAATGTGAAATACGAAAACAGATGAGTTCAATACGCAAACAACGAGAGAAACAAATGGAAAACAGGATAAGTAACATAAAGAACGACCC
>NC_068984.1:143908097-143910278 GCF_001194135.2 Octopus bimaculoides | reverse complement strand
TATATTTAGATATATGAACATACATACAAACACAGATGTATAGGTGTGTATCTCTCCGAAGACGAAGAAATGAAGAAATAGTAGTAGTAGTAGTAGTAGTAGTAGTAGTAGTAGTAGTAGTAGAAGAAGAAGAAGAAGAAGAAGAAGAAGAAGAAGAAGAAGAAGAAAATACAAGGGACTATGGTGAGAAACAACAAGCATAGTAAAAGGGGGAGAGAAAATGAAAGTGAATGAGTAAAACGGGGGTGGATTGGTAAAGGAATAAAATGTGAAGATATGTGTGCGTGGGAGGGGGTATTAAGAGGGAAGGAAGGAATGAAAGAAGACGGCGATGATGGTGATGATGATGATTGTGATGATGATGATGATGATGATGTTGTTGAAGTTGATATATGGAAGGAATTAAATTTGGATTACTGAAGGAATGAATCAGAAAGAAAAAGAAACAGGTCCGCAAACACACACATACACACACAGACACAAAGATAGAGATAGATAGAAAGAGAGAGAGAGAAAAAGAGAGAGAGAGAGAGAGAAAGAGAGAGAGAGAGAGAGGGAGGGAGGGAAAAGAAAGTGTCAGAAGAAATAGTGCGAATTGGTAGGGATGGAATGAATTAAAAGAAGGAAACAGAATGAAGGATTTGTGAGAGAAAGAATAAATGGCTAGAAAAGAGGCAGTCTGAAGAAGAGAAAATTGTGAGTGAAGGAGAAAATTGGAAGAGTAATGGAGAATGAATAATAAGTAATGAAAGAGAAAAGATAGGAAGGAAATCAAAGTTAGAGAGAATAATTTGTAAATTCGGAAAGAAAGAGAAAGATAAGGAATGAAGATATCGTTCTCTGGTGGACGTACTGAAGAGATAACAGGAGGAATGAGAAGAAGGCATGGAGAGAAAGAAAGAAAGAAAGAAAGAAATAGAGAGAGAGAGAGAGAGAGAGAGAGAGAGAGAGAGAGAGAGAGAGAGAGAGAGAGAGAGAGAGAGAGAGAGAGAGAGAGAGAGAGAATAAGTACTGAAAGATAAAATGAAAGGAAAGAAATGCGAGAAATAGTAAAATTACAATGAAAGAAAAAAGAAAAGGAATGAAAATGCATAATGGTAGATGTGATGCGGAGAAATTGGAAATAGCAGACGACAGGAAAAAAATAAGAGGAAGAAATATGGAGATATTGAAGAGGTAGGAGGTAAATGGAATAGAGGGAGGGAAAGGGGAAAGAGTGAGTGAGAGCAAAAAGAGAGAGAGAGAGAGAGAGAGAGAGAAAGAGAGAGTGGTAGATGTAGACAGATAGAAAATGAGAAAGCAGAGGAAGAGAGAGTGAGAGAGAAAGAGCAATGTAAGTGGGAGATATTAATGCGTTACAGAGTGTGACTGAGTGAGAGGGAGAGAGAGAGAGAGAGGGAGAGTGTGAGAGATGAATAATTGAGAGAATGACAGAGAGATTGAGAGAGAGGTAGAGAGATAGAGAGAGAAGGAAGGAGTAAAGAGAGGGGGAAAATAAGGGAGCCTGAGAGACAGAGGGATAGTGAAAGCGAGCGAGGAAGAGTAAGTGACACAAAGAGAGAGAGAGAGAGTAAGAGGGAGAGAGTTATATCTATGGTAAAATATGTAATATGAAAGATGAAGAAAATATTTAGCAGAGAAGGGGAGGAGCTAGATGACAATATTAGTGGAGAAAGAAAAAGGAGGTGAAGGAGGGGAAAAGGAAGAGTAAAGAGATGCAGGAGTATGTGAAAGAGGGGGAAAGCGAGATAGACAAAGAGCATGAGATAGAGAGAGAAAGGGAAACAAATTTAGTGAGGGGGAAAAGAAAGCTATGCAATATAAAAGAAGGAGGGAGAGGAGAAAAGGAGGGAGAGTATTTGACTGAAGGGGAGGCGCTAAATTTGAAGGAGCAGACGATAATATAGTCAGACTAAAGAAAGCTGAAGAAATATGAGAGGGGGAGGGAGGTAATGGGGGGAGAATAGCAGAAGATAAGGAAGGGGAGGCTGAAGAATGAGGAAGAGGAGAGAGAGAGAGAGAGAATGCACGACAATGATAGAGAGTTGGCGATAGATAGAGTAAGAGAATGAGAAAGCAAAAGAGTGTGAGAAAGCGAGGTGACGAAATAAACATAGGAGAGGGAGGGGGAGAGCGAAGGTTAGAAATGAATGGACAGTGATGGGGGGTGGTGGTGGGGGG
>NC_068984.1:143907090-143907844 GCF_001194135.2 Octopus bimaculoides | reverse complement strand
ATATATATATATATATATATATGCATGATATTGGCATGTATATAATGTACGGTTATATATATATATATGTATATATATATATATATATATACATAATGTAGATATATATGTATAAAATATGTGTACGTATGCAAGTGTATATAAGAATATATATGTGTATGCATAGGGGCATATATATGTATATACGTAATGTATGCGTATATATGTATGCGCGTGTGAGCGCAAATATATATATATATATATATATATATAGAAAGAGAGATAGATAGATAGATAGACAGATACATGTATGTATGTATACATTATATATATATATATATATTTATATATATATATATATATATATATATATATATATATATATATATATATATATATATGCATGAATAAGAAAAGGGAAAGAGAGAGAGAGAGAGAGAGGGAGAAGGAGAAGTGGTGGTGGAAGAGAGGGGATTGGGGGAGAAATAATAAATGGAGAACAAGTCGAGTTAGGAGTAGGTAGAAGAGTAAGGAGAACAGATAGGAGAGGAAGGAGTTGAAGACATAAAATAAAGGAATGGCCACGAAGGACAGGATGGGAAGTGAATAGGAAATGAGACGGAGAGGAAGACAAACTGTATGAGTGGTCTGTCTGTGTGTCGCCGACCATATATGTATTCCACGTCCTTATATATATGTATATATATATATATATATATATATATATATATATATATACATACATATAAAGACATGGAATACAAATTCATAAACG
>NC_068984.1:143900834-143903063 GCF_001194135.2 Octopus bimaculoides | reverse complement strand
TATATGCAGAAACGTTTAAACATATCAATATTTGTTTATTAAACGTATGCACACACGGTTATACACGCATACTCCACACCTTTACGCATGCACGTTAAATACATACAGTTACACACGACTGGTAATACATGAAGGTATACAGAAACCTCATAGCCATACACTTCTTCCACACGCCTCACTCACACTCGTCTCTCCCACTCTCCAGGTCTGTCTGTCTCTCTGTTTCTACATTCACAGCCTTTTTTAAAGAATATTTTCAGACGACGTTCATGACAGCTTGTTGAGAGAGTAATGGATCTTTTTAAAACCACGTGGTCTATTTTCATAACGAGGCTAAAAATGTTTAAGGAATCTCAGAGTTAAATCTCTTCACTTATCAACTCCACTTTACCGCTTAGAGTAAGAACATTTCACCGGAGTCATATTCTCTCAACCAATCGTCTCCAGTAGAGTCACTCTCTATAACTCACATTGACTCATCTTCGGTAGAGTCACATTTTTCAGCTACCGAGAGTCACTGGTCTTTACTGCAGTCACATACTCTCAGCCCCTAAGAGCCATTCATCTTCAATACAGTCACCTTCACTCAACCACTAAGTGTCACTCACATTCAATATACCCATCCACTCTCCTCCGTTAAGAGTCACTCACACTCTAAACTGTCACTTACTATATTCTACAATTTCAATATTCCAAACTTCCATATCTAACTCTTTGATATTCTAATAAATTCCAACAAACCATTCTTCTTATATTTCATTATTCCTAACATCCCATCATTCCAGTGTTACTGTATTCCAGTATAGCAATCTCACAATATTCTTGTATTCCATTAGACCCACTATGCAAATATTCCAATGTATTCCAGCATTCCATTGGTTCAGTATTCTAGAATTCCAGTTTCTTTCCATTATTCTCGCCACAAAAGTAACCCAAACAAATCTATTATCTGCAATATTCCAATTTTAAAGTATTCTAGTACTTTGTAAATTCCATTATTCAATTATTCCAATATTCCAATAATTTAGTATTCCATTAGCCCCTCTTCTTCTTCTTCTTCTTTTTTTTTTTTACAATTTCACTATTCCAGTTTTTTAATATACATCCATTCATTTATTCTAGCATTCTAATATCTCAGAATCACATTATTTCTGTTCATTGCGTCAGAATTCCTGTAGCCTACTTTTTTTCACTATTCCAATATATTAATATTGTTGTATTCCAATATTTTAGTATTCTTGAATTCCTTATATTCAATATTCTTATTAATATTCCAATACTGTACAACTAAATTATTACATTGTTCCAGGATTCCACTATCCCAACATCCCATTATTCTATATATTAAATATTTCGTTTCTTGTCGCAGACCAGAGTATAAACTTGTAGTGAATTGAGGTTGAGGAAATGTGTTTTATTTTTGGCCAGGTGTCATTTCCTGAGACAAAAATGAGCACCATGTGGGAAAGAAGTTCTATTGGTTTTCCCACGAAACCCAAAATCTACAACTCCCTTGCAACATTGATCTTCTTGTATAGGTGCGAAAACTGGACACTCACAGACGACAGGGAAAGAAGACTCCAAGAGCTTGAGTACAGACATCGGAAGGCTGCTACCTATCTTGTGTGAAGAATACAAGACAAACACCTTTGTCAGGCAAGTATATCGTTAAATATGACAGCAGACTTTATTGCCTCTCCTTGTGGAAATAAAACGCCGAAAACTCGCCGGTTAGCGACTATGTATTCGGACACGATTCCCTGTCTAAAAGCGTACGACTGAAGGAGGTCACTGTACAAAATCTTTGGTCTGAGAATATTAAAGACTGGACAGGCGTGGTCCTTCTGCATGTGACGATATGGCGTCTTGAATGGTATCCTAGCAACTGGATTACCAGTTACGGGAAAACGATGATGATAATGATGATATCTAATACTGGAGTGGTTGTGTGGTAAGTAGCTTGATTACCAACCACATGGTTCCGGGTTCAGTCCCACTGCGTGGCACCTTGGGCAAGTGTCTTCTACTACAGCTTTGAGCTGACCAAAGCCTTGTGAGTGGATTCGGTGGACAGAAACTGAAAGAAGCCCGTCGTGTGTCTGTGTTTGTCCCCCACCATCGCTTGACAACCGTGCTTAAATGTACACTTGGATTTCCAGTTTTCTATTTTGCTTGCTTGGACCCCACCAAAATTCCCAGCCCCGCCCGCCCGGAGGTGGTGCATATGGG
>NC_068984.1:143898302-143899906 GCF_001194135.2 Octopus bimaculoides | reverse complement strand
TAGGGGATGTTCCGGAGAAGAAAAAAAGAACTCCTATTCAGAAAGTTGCTATTGGTTCTAATACATATGATTGTATAAATTATCTCCTTTCCATCGACACATGCACACGCACACACACACATACACATATATATACGCACACACACAAACACACACAAACATACACACACGCATACACTTACACAAACACACACATACGAACACACACACATGCACACACAGAAACATACAAACGCACACGCGCCTAGACACATATACAGGAGCACACACATGCACACGCACAAGCACACACATGCACACAAACACGCACACACAAACACACGCAAACACACAAAAACACACACACACACACCCACATACACACCCACCTACATACACACACACACGCGCGCGTACACATACACACGTGCGTACACACACAAATGCACACATACAAACATACACACATGCTCACACACATGCTCACACACATGCTCACACACACGCACACAAAACACACAAACATACACACACACAAGCACACACATGCACACAAGCACACAAACACACACACACACACACACACACACACACACACACACACACATTCATATAATGTGTTGCGTTAAAAGTTTTGCAATATTTTTGGTAGTCTATTCGCTTTATTCGTCATGTTACAAAGAAACGCCTATGTTCGTCGCCAAACATGGCCGTTTCGAATACAAGGCGATGCTCTGCGTCTGGTGGGATTATTAGGGGATAAGTCACGAGGAATTCGTTCCCAACAATCCCTACCACCAACCTGTACTCCGAACATGGACTCGTACAAAATTTGAATTGTATGGACTCGTACAAAATTTGAATTGCTTGCAAAAGGAATTTTTGTTCATACTTCAGCTGAAACAGTCTCCAGTTCTTGTAGTGATGATGGTAGAGGATATCGACTCCTTACTTGTTTTTCTAAAATGCATCATAAATGTTTAATAATATTGAGATCTAGGGACTGTGGTGGCCAGATAAGATGTTCAATTTCACTAGAATGTTCCTCGTGCCATTCAGTAACAACTTTAGCTGTGTGAATTGGTGCATTAACATCCTGAAAGAGTGTGTTTCCCTCCGAAACAGTTCCGCAACCATAGGATGAATTTGATCAGATAAAAATGCTTAAATAGCCTTGACCATTAATTCTACCATAAAGGGAAACCATTGGGCCGGCGGATTTCACCATTATAGTATAGATATTTGTTATTTACAGCGTGTATATATAATGAAGAAGGTTTTATCAAATAGTTTCAGGGTTCCATATGTAGTTTTTGTATCGTTTAATGGAAATAGATGCGTAGCTGTCGCCCATTTGTAGCGAGCCTATAGAACCAGTGCACAAATAAGTTCCATGTCGTCTGCTCCTGTTCAATTATTCGGTTTTGTAATGGTTTTACGGTGAGCGACATATTCGAGCGATATGCCTGGATCAAATTTTGTACGAAACAAATTGCCTAACGAGGCCCTGATAACGCTTTCTCATACATTTATTCTGATTCTTTAGGCCTCGCGGCCGTTCCAAAGCTGATTCAAGGTTATCAGTGTTCAGGGCGACGAAAGACGCTGGAAAATGGGGGGGGGGG
>NC_068984.1:143894807-143897301 GCF_001194135.2 Octopus bimaculoides | reverse complement strand
ATATATATATATACAGATAGATATATGTATATTATATAAATATATATATATATACATATATGAATATATATGTGTGCGTATGTATATGTATCTGTGTGTGTGTGTACATATGAGTCTGTATGCATATGTGTATGTATGTGTGTATATGTATGTGTATGTGTGTGTGTGTGTGCGTGCACGTGCATACACGATTAAAAATGCATACAAGCACACAGCAATCTGCTCTCCTCTTTTTCCATAATTTCTCATTGTCACATACACAAACCTCACGCACACACACGCACATACACACAAGCACACACGCACACACACATATACACACCCCTACACAATGAGGAAGTATTTACTCCCATTTCCGTCGACGAGTTACATTATGCGAGAGAGTAGAGAGAATATTTAAACAGAACGCCATCCGTTATCAAAAAGCCGCCATTATTGGCGAAGCAGGATGTATATATAATAGGACTGTAATTCAATATAGATTCAACCCGGTGCCCTCTTTAAGGGATCTGTTATTTAAGGGGAGGGAAACCTCTTAGCAAAGATAATAGGGAGAGTACATGACACACACGCACGCGCGCACCTATACACACAAACACACACATAAATATTTATATATGTATATAGAGGTATCACCTCCCTACCTACCTACCGTCCTACCTACCTACCTACCTGCCTGCCTGCCTGCCTGTCTGTCTGTCTGTCTGTCTGTCTGTCTGTCTGTTTGTCTGTCTGTATGTCCATCCATCCACCTATGTATCTATCTATCTATCTTTCTATCTATCTATCTATCTATCTATCTATCTATCTATCTATCTATCTATCCATCTATCTATCTATCTGTCTGTCCATCTCTCTCTCTCCCTACCTACCTACCTACCTACCTACCTACCTACCTACTAAACAACCTGCCAGTTTGTCTGTTTGTCTTTCTGTATGTCCATCCATCCATCCATCCGTCCGTCCGTCTGTCCGTCCGTCCGTCCGTCCGTCTGTCTGTCTGTCTGTCTGTCTGTCTGTCTGTCTGTCTGTCTGTCTGTCTGTCTATCTATCTATCTATCTATCTATCTATCTACTTGTCTACCCGCTCAGCTACCCACCTACCTACCTACATACATACATACATACCTACCTGTCTATCAGTCTGCCTGCCTGCCTGCCTGCCTGCCTGTCTCTCTGTCTGCCTGCCTGCCTGCCTGTATGTCTGTCTGTCTGTCCCTGTCTCTGTTTCTCTATAAACCTATGTGTATATAGATGTATTTAGGTATGCATGAATGTATACATGATATTTACACAAAGAAATATATTTTCTGTGAATTCTAACCAGATAAGTTTAGGTGTGAGGGTTAAGAAGTTCGCTACACAACCAAGAGGTTTCTTGGTTGTACAAACTTGTACAAAGCCGGTCGTAGTTATATATGTATGGCGTTGTTCAGTTTATTTCAAGATTTCTTGCCAATAGAGAAAGAGCCGGTTTCGAACCTAGATATAAGTTTCCTTCATTGGAACAGGGTATTTTTGTTTGTATGTATGTGTGTGTGTTTATGTATGCATGTATGTATGTATGTATGTATGCATGTATGTATGTATGTATATGTGTGTATGTATGTATATATGTTTGTATGCGTGTTCTTTTCTTTCCCTTTTTAATTTAGAGTAAATTTTGACCATCCACCTATAACTTGATAGTAAGGATGTGAAGAAAAGCATCTTGTTTTAACCATGATTCTTTAAATCTCAAGAAAATCTCGCAGATTTTTGTAGGCCAAAATATCGTGGTCATTTGTAGCAAGAACCTAAGTTCAGCAATACTTTGCTCCAGACGGGTCGGTATGTCTCCTGTTGCTCCAATGATAATGGGTATGAAGCTGGAAGTGTATCTTGAAGACTGGATTTGCAAATTCCTTATCAATGGCCCACAGATGTCCTCTTTCTCTTGTTCTTTTCTTATCACATCCGTGTCCAGAAGGCAGCTGATCTTCACACAGGCCATATATTTTCCGTGTGATCCCTCACAACAATATCTGGCCAGTTGTGCTTTAACCTGGTGACTGCAGGTATGCATATGTGTGTGTGAGTGTATGACACATGTGGTATGTGTATGCATGTATCTGCGTTTATATTTCCTCTGTAGTTGTCCATGTCTGAGTTCATATCGTGTCCCCAAGCGATTTTGACCAATTGATATCGATAAAATAAATACAAGATTGAAATAATAATGTGATTGGTATCATTGATGACTATCTGAGAGCTGGATTGTTGGTGTTACCGTGATGTCCCGGTGGTCTGAGGAGTTAGCTTTATTTGCGTTAATTTGTGAATATCCAATTGTATAGCAAACATGGACACATAATGTCTTCCATACTGAAATGAGCATTACACGAATGAGGATGCGAAACGGCCATAATCCTATTGAAGTCATGCGGTTAAAAAATATACATACACTTCTCAGACCTCCTCCTTTTTATGGTTTATATATATATATATATATACA
>NC_068984.1:143890916-143893887 GCF_001194135.2 Octopus bimaculoides | reverse complement strand
GATTAAATAAATGGATTGGAAGGATAAGCGTGTACATATCTGTATGTATATTTTGGTGTGTAAATGTGTGCATCTCTCTCTCTCTCTCTCTCTCTCTCTCTCTCTCTCTCTCTCGTGTGTGTGTGTGTGTGTGTGTGTGTGTTGGATAGTTTCTGGTTGTGTAGAAAAGTGTGTGATTGTGTGTATATGTCTCCAAAAGTTTTTATGTATGTGCTTGTGTATGCATGTCTGCGTGCGGTTGTGTGCGACTGAGTTTGTGCGCATGCGTGTATGTATTTGAAAGTATGTTGGTCATGTTGGTATTAGAGATGGTCGTGTTAATGGTGATGATGCTGGTGTTAGAGATGGTGATAATTCTAGAGGCGATGGTGGTGGTGGTGGTGGTGGTGGTGGAATTTATGGTGATGACGGTGGCAACGTTGATGTTGCTGGTGTTGCTATTGGTGATGAGAACATCATTAATTACAGCAGTGGTGGTGGTGGTGGTGGTGGTGGTGGTGGTTGGAGGAGAGGATATGATAGAAGCTGGATACAGTTTTGACTATTGTATCAGTGGTGGCTTTAATGACAGTGATGGGTTGTGATGGTGTAGGTGATGGTTGTGGTGATTGTGGTGGTTAACAGCGCTGGATATTGCGTCAATGGTAGTTTTGGTGATAGCAGTAGTTCAGTTGTAGTGGTGGTGGTGGTGGTGGTGGTTAGTATAAATCTGGTCATTGTATTTGTAGTAGTACGAGTGAAGAATTACTTATAGTAGTGGCCTTATTGGTGACAATGGTGAGTTAGCTGTAGTTCTGGTGGTAGCGGATAATCTCTCATGGCGATGAAATCGATACGACGATACTTAAAGGTTGGGTCCCCTTCGCTAACCCCGTGAATATGCGCGCCGGTGATTGGTGTGGCCTCTGACAGCGGCCGCAAGGAAATGTCTGTGTTCTGTTTGTCCCCACCCTCACACAACTCCTCGTTTGGATTCTCCGCTTCTCCCAGCTGACACAACGGTTTGTCTTAAATGCGCTGTTAGCCTGCTGGATGGTGTGCAGTGCCAAGCCTTGCAGATAGCAGGATTGGTGGGTCCACTGGTGAGGGTCGATGTTACAAGCTTCCAGGGTCCTTTATATCGATTCTTGAGTTCACAGCTGTTTCGACAGGCAGGTGACAATTCTCCGTAGAGATCTTTGGCAGGCGATGATCCGCCGTTCTTGAGACATACCCCACCCAACGCAGCTGTATCTTCATAAGTATGGCCTCGATACTGGTGGTGATGACTTTCTCGAGGGCCCCATGCGGGACTCTTCGGTGTCCACATAAGATTTGTTGGCTAAAATGTATCTGCGGTAAATTGATTATACTTCTATAATACACGAAATAACTTAAACCTTTTTTAAAAATATAATTGCTAATAATATTTAACTATAAAGATATAAGAGGATTTTTTTGAAACATCGAATGGTTATGGGGATTAAAAAAAAAGGGATCAAAGATGTCCATAAGTTAACAATGATTGAGAACCAATGGTATGAATAGTTTCGAAAGTAAATATACTCTACCTCATGTATTGAGTAATCTTTCATTTGTATGACCAAGCACGCACGCACACACACACACACACACACACACGCACACACACGCACACACACGCACACGCACACACACACACACACACACACACGCGCGCGCGCGCGCACACACACACATTAGTTGCGAAAAAGGAAGAAAGAGAGAAAGAGAGAAAGTGTATAAAGAAGGTTTTAATAACCTCGTGCCAAAAGTCGGTGGACTGGGAATTAAACAGCATTAACTTAGGCCATTAGTGTGATATATGTGACAAGCTGTAAGTGGTGATTACACTTTCCCTGTTGCTGCTGCTGCTGCTACTACTACTACTACTACTACTACTACTACTACTACTACAACAAACCTAGTGTTAATTTCTCGCGTTGGCACAAAGCAGAAGTCTATTCGATGGAAGCATCCTCAGTGTATGACTGGTATTGTTTTTATCGCTCCCGGTGACATGAAGTGAGCGCCAGTTGGAGACGATGTCTCCTGGGGCTAAATTACAGCAACATTAGTCCTAAACCAGGACTGCCATGTTATGTTGGCAAACAATCTTTACTCCAAAGTACTGTTGCTGAATATCTCTCGTTGTGAGATTTTAAAATAGTAATTTTCTAAATGAATTTAATCTTGTCACATCAAAGATCGTTTTAGACCAGTAGTTCTCAGCCACATTTACCAGTGGACCCCTTTGATTACTATTTTATTCTGGTGGACCCCCATAGCCATTCGATATTTAAAAGCTAGTTTTCTAGAAACTTCTTTCAAAATTCCTATTTTGTTTTCCACACGTGTCGTAGGTTAAACATAGCTGTTTCCAGCCGTAAAATACAATTAAAGTAAACATTCTTTCATGGAACCCTAAAATACAACTGTAGCTTCCCAGTTTTCTATTTTATTTGTAAAAGTCTTGTATGAACCTCCAGGAGTCATATGGACTCTGGTAGAGAACCATTGTTTAAGACCAATTTTAGGAATTATACAATAAAACAAAAGCAAAAACGAATAACTGTATAACGTTATCACAGGAAAAGAGTAGCGACTATTGTTGCTTTCAGGGCCAAGAGAGCGTAAAGGTGGACAAGAGATCGTTTTCTTCAGACCTGACGCGGATGCCTGCAGTTCAGAACTCACGTCTAAAACAAGTAAAGTCGATTCTATTAAACGGAGCGGCGTATTTAAGCCTGCAACAGTCATAAACATCAGTATAACTTCTGTTTTATTTAATTCATTAATTTATTTATTACTTATTTGACTGAAAATTATTTTCTAAACGTTATAGTTTAAACCTTTACCTGTCCAAAACATTTTCATAAGTCTGTCCTAAACGCCATTCTTGCAGGGTAAATATGTGTTGACACTACACACACACACACACACACACACACACACACACACACACACACACACA
>NC_068984.1:143886898-143887926 GCF_001194135.2 Octopus bimaculoides | reverse complement strand
GGGCTATATCTTGGAAATCCGCCGGCCCAATGGTTTTCCTTCATGGCAGAATTAATAATCAGGACTATTTAAGCATTTTATCTGATCAAATTCTTACTATGTTTGCGGAACTGTTTCCGGAGGGAAACACAATCTTTCAAGATGATAATGCACCAATTCACACAGCTAAAGTTGTTACTGAATGACACGAGGAACATTCTAGTGAAGTTGAACATCTTATCTGGCCACCACGGTCCCCAGATCTCAATATTATTGAACATTTATGGTGCATTTTAGAAAAACAAGTAAGGAGTCGATATCCTCTACCATCATCACGACAAGAACTGAAGACTGTTTTAGCTGAAGAATGGACAAAATTCCTTTGGAAACAATTCAAACTTTGCACGAGACCATACCTTATACAATCCAAGCTGTAATTACTGCGAAAGGCGGTCCTACCCCATATTAAAATAAATTTGTTTGAAATTTTAAGGTGTTTCCATTATTTTGTCCAACCCCTGTACATATATTATGTTATATACAAATACACAGACATACAAATACACACACACACACACACACAAACACACACACACACATACATATATACGATGGGCTTCTTTCAGTTTCCGTCTACCAAATCCACCCACAAGGCTTTGGTCGGCCCGAGGCTATAGTAGAAAATATTCGTCCAAGATGCCACGCAGTGAGACTGAACCCGGAACCACTCCTGCGCCAATATATATATATATGTGTGTGTGTGTGTGTGTGTGTGTGTGTGTGCGCGTATGTGTGTGGAGAGGAGGAGGAGGAGGAGGTACAGATGGTTGTCTGCATCACCAATTGGCCAAGATAGTCATTAAGTGTGGTTTCACAACATCAATGAATAGGATTTTATCAGTGATGGAGATGGTGGTGGAGTTGCTAATAATAGTGGTGTTGGTGTTGTTGTTGTTGGTGGTGGTGGTGGGTGGTGGTAGTAGTAGTAGTAGGCTGATTGACGGGCCGCACATCATCACGTTGGAGCGGGTTTAATATTATCCTCTTCC
>NC_068984.1:143885336-143885974 GCF_001194135.2 Octopus bimaculoides | reverse complement strand
GTGAAATATTTGAATGAAAATTCTGTGATCTTAATCTATAGATTAGCAGACGTTATAAGAGACGGAATAGTGGCAGAGACGAATCAATCCAGAGACCCAGTTCTCGGTCTATATATGTGAAATATTTGAATGAAAATTCTGTGATCTTAATCTATAGATTAGCAGACGTTATAAGAGACGGAATAGTGGCAGAGGCGAATCGATCCAGAGACCCAGTTCTCGGTCTATATATGTATGACTGTTCAGAATAAACTTCCACAAGAAACGAAAGAAAGCCAAAATCTTATTGTCAATTCTTCACAAAATATAAAAATGTGTCTACGTAAAATAATAAAACATAGAAATATCTTTTATTGAGAATAAATAACAAATTTTGATTGCAAAAAACAACAAAAAAGAAAACATATATAATAAAATGCAGAAAAATAAAATAAAAATTATGTCGGGTTGTATTTGTTATTTTCTATAAATGTTTCCTGATTTTCCAAGCCGACGTAATGTTCGTCTGTTAAACAAGCAACACAAAAAGAAATAAGCCATAGATACAGTGTGTTAGCAAATGCCGCAGTGAAGCGAAGCTGTTAATTCTATTGGCTGGATTTTTTTTATTTTTAAAAATCCAATGTATTGATTATACA
>NC_068984.1:143884739-143885326 GCF_001194135.2 Octopus bimaculoides | reverse complement strand
TCATCATCATCATCATCATCATCATCATCATCGTCTCTTCTTCCCCCTCCTCCACCTCGTTATAAAACCTAACAATCCAGGAAGAGTGGATCGTCGAAACTGTAAAAGTGGATGCCTTATGTTATTTCTTCCAGCTGTTTGTGTTTTAAGTTGAGATCCCACCGTGACCTACTCACAGGTGGCAGCGTGCATCCATTGTTCACAGTAACACCACCACCACCACCTGAGTATCTTTGAAAGGGCTAATGGTCATTGACCAGCCCGTAGCTTTTTTCCTCTTTCTTATAAATTACTATCCAAATGTGAAATATTTGAATGAAAATTCTGTGATCTTAATCTATAGATTAGCAGACGTTATAAGAGACGGAATAGTAGCAGAGGCGAATCGATTCAGAGACCCAGTTCTCGGTCTATATATGTGAAATATTTGAATGAAAATTCTGTGATCTTAATCTATAGATTAGCAGACGTTATAAGAGACGGAATAGTGGCAGAGACGAATCAATCCAGAGACCCAGTTCTCGGTCTATATATGTGAAATATTTGAATGAAAATTCTGTGATCTTAATCTATAGATTAGCAGACGT
>NC_068984.1:143883280-143884140 GCF_001194135.2 Octopus bimaculoides | reverse complement strand
TATATATATATATATATATATATATGTATGTATCTATATGTACACGCACATACACACTTATAGACATATAGTTATATTTTAAAGAATTTATTTCTATGTAATATTGATATACTTCAACAATATAGCTAAATTAATCGATATCATATTGATTTATCGATTTATCGATTAAACATGTTACATTATCAATGTATTTGTTTTTTCTCTCTCTCTATCTTTTTCACTCTATATTGTTCTCTGCATCTCTTTTCTATTTGTCTGTTTCCCTCTAGCAAATTCACATGTACATCTATCATTCTCCAGAAGTACTCAATACATGAAATAAAGTGAAATATTTATTGCAAATAGTACAGTAGTATCACTCCAGTGTAATATAGATCTATTTTTATACAACATAAATCTGACGGATTTGAAGTGAAGACAGGAATAACAATACAGCTTTGCGGTATTGTAATGTAAGTCTCCGGATGCACAGTCGCATAGAATATAGTATTAGAGGCGTAGCGTTTTGATTCTCTGACGTTGATTAACTCCCTTAGATAACATATTTAAGTTTGTCAATTTTAAAAGATTTTATGAATTGTGTGTAGAATATAATCAGGCGTTCTCGCGTATATACATATATATTTTATTGCCCACAGGAGGCTAAACACAGAGGGGATAAACAAAGGGATTAAGTCGATTACGTCGACCTCAATGCGTTACTGGTACTTATTTAATCGATTCCGAAAGGATGAGAGGCAAAGTCGACCTCGGCGGAATTTGAACTCAGAACGTAACGGCAGACGTAATACCGCTAAGCATTTCGCCCGGCGTGCTAACGATCTGCCTGCTCACCGCCTTATATATATATATGTGTATAT
>NC_068984.1:143881996-143882876 GCF_001194135.2 Octopus bimaculoides | reverse complement strand
CTTATATCAAATGTTTGCATTTATTGAAGATTTCAGATCTGATATTGAAATTTGTAGAATCTGTTAAAATTAACAAAAATAAATTTCTAATCTAAATGACTTAATTGATCTAAAAGAATCCATAACACTATCTTAGCAAACTAGTGGCAAGTTACATTGCTATTGAGAGATATTGTTATTTAAAAACATTACATTCTAAACACAAAGATACAATTGATGAAAGGGGATACAAATTTAAGAACTCCTTGTCTTTTCCAATACTCCATCCATCTTTTTGACCGTCCTTACTAGCTCCTCCTCTGCTGAAGACAACTCAGACCCGCTAAAGTCTGAGAACATTGTCTCTACCTTCAAAGCAGCACAAAAAATGTCCGACTTGCACAAAAACGACAAACCAAATGCACTCTGGGTGACGCATGCGCGGAAGCAACCTTCTTACAACACAACCACACATGTGTAAGTGAAATACAATCTAAACAGTTATTCAAACACATTACTATTCAAGAATTTCCAGAATAAAAGACTATTTTTACATTCAGTAAGAGTTTCAAACGATACAAAACTGTTTTCACATTTACTTCATCCTGTGTTTTACTGAACTTGTTTGAATTAAATGTGTGTCTGATTCTGGTATACGCTTAAATTAAGAAACATCCTACAAATATCTTGTGTACGTCTGATATACAGGTCAGCAGACAATGGGTTTGTTATCAATATATTGGATAATAATTTCATTTCTTACATAAAAGATATCTTACTCAGAATAATCAAATTATCCATGAAGATTAATTCTTCATTAAGAAATATTTACGGTTACATTTCACCACCTTGCTGACGCCAGGTATTCTGCTAGTATACATAAATACATACATACATACAT
>NC_068984.1:143881218-143881986 GCF_001194135.2 Octopus bimaculoides | reverse complement strand
GTGTGTGTGTGTGTGTGTGTGTGTGTGTGTGTGTGTGTCTGCGTATGTCTTTGTGTGTGCGTGCGTATGTTAGGTGTGTGTATGTGGGAATCGATCTTGGTGGGGCTTTCAATGTCTGTTGGAAAAATGTTTTGTACAGCAGATATGGAATTTTTAAGAATCGTCGTCATCGTCGTCGTCGTCATCATCATCACCACCATCACCACCAACATCACCATCATCATCATCATCATCATCATCATCATCATCGTCATCATCATCACCGTCATCATCATCGCCATCATCATCATCATCATCATCATCATCATCATCAATAACATCAAAGTTTCTGCGTTTGTTTCTAGCAGACAGCAAGACTTAGTGTCATCTTTGGCGGTAGGTGGCGGCAGTGAATATGGTAATAAGGGTGGATACTGGTGATGATAATGATGATGATAATGATGATGATGATGATGATGATGATGAGGATGATGATGATGATGATGATGATTGATAATCTGAATGACAACAGTAATAATAATAATAATAATAATAATAATAATAATAATAATGATAATAACAGTAATAATAAACAACAACAATAGTAATAATATTTTCTTTGTAAATAATTATTATAATGTTTATTCATAATAATATTTTTATAAATAATAATTTCTTTATTATTAAATATTAACAGCGAGAACAAAACTGAGAACATCGCCACCAGCACCTACTGCGCCCCTCACAATCGCCAGTACCGCCGCCGCCACCACCACCACCACCACCACC
>NC_068984.1:143877511-143877939 GCF_001194135.2 Octopus bimaculoides | reverse complement strand
TAATCATTATCGTTATTATTATTATTATTATTATTATTATTATTATTATTATTATTATTATTATTCTTATTATTATTATTGACCTTGTCGGTGGAGATCCAGTTGCCATTGTTCACTCTAGGGCGACGGTGTTCTTCTTGCTTTTGTTCCTTATTTGTATTTTTATAGTTGTTATTCATATTTTTGTTGTGCTTTCTTATTGATGCTTATGATCTTTTTGTTTTTTTTGCTTATATATTCGCTGCTGTCGCTGCGCTGTGTATGCTAATCACTATTTAGCATATACGATGCCAACGCACACACACACACACACACACACACACACATGTATATGCGTGTATGTGTGTACACACACATGATTATATATGCATGGTTGTGTATATGAATATGCCTATATAAATATATAGATACATGATAAATGTTACATA
>NC_068984.1:143868712-143872914 GCF_001194135.2 Octopus bimaculoides | reverse complement strand
CTGTCAGTCTGTTTACCTGACTGTATGTGTATATGTCTTTATGTATGTGTGTATATATATATATATATATATATATATATATATATATATGTATGTGTGTATGTTCTTTTTGTCTTTTTAATTTAAGAGTAAATTCTGACGGGCCTCCTACTAATTGGTAGCAAAGTTGTGAAGGAAAGCCTCTTGCTTTGTTCTTCATACTTTTAGATTTTTACAGTCTCGCATATTGCGATCATTTGTAGCGTATGAATTAAGGATTTGCATGCTCTCCCCAAGGTCCCAAATGCAGCCATACTTTGCTCCAGAAGGGTCGGCATGTAGCCGTCTTTGAGCAGTTGTAGTTATTATCTTAGGCAAGTTTCCGTATAAATTTTCATTTGTAATACGTTGACGCCAGTTTATGCTTTGTACAACTCTAAGAACTTGAAAAGATGGAAAGTGTATTGTAAAGATATTAAAATATTATTTGCTGTAAAAATTGATACTGTGTAATATAAAATAGTTCCAGTATTGACGGAAATGGTTCGGTAGAAACATCTATGACCGAGCCATTAAACTGAAGAATCTTCAACAGAGATAAACCCGTGAGAGACCAAAACACACAATTCTATATGCGACTGAAGCAAAACGATTTTATTTGAAACAAAATGGCGACTTAAAGATTGATTAAATCAGACATAATTCTGAGGAATGTAAAGATTATTGGAAGTAAATGAAGAAAACGAAAAGACAGTGACAGCGGTGATTGGTGGCGGGGAATAGATATTTAAATCGTTGTTAGAAACGTTTCGAAATAACATAAACGATTGAATGTATTATCAACAAGACCAATCTATAAAAGAGAACCGGCTAAAACCGGTTTAAAAAAAAATAACCGACTGGAAAGATTTTGTAGTTTATAGAAAGCAAAATTGCTAGTTGTTGTTGTTGATGATGATGATGATGATGATGATGATGATGATGTTACATTTTAGTCGCCAGGTCAGTCATAATTATGCAGTTCAATGACCAAGCGTATTCCAGCCGTGCCCATCCTGTCATTTTAGGGGTATCTAGGATTACGTTATCTAACATGTTCTTTAGTTTTTTCAGCGCGTGATTTGGAGAGAATTTAGCTACTAGTTCTAGTAGGTCGAGGGAATACAGAGAGGCTTCCTCGTTGCCCCAGAAGGTTACTGGTTGAAAAAAAGAAATGTGCCAAGGTTTCCTCACCAAAATAGCTGAATTCTTAAATAATAGCTTATGTGACATAAGTCCACCTTAAAATCGATTGGACAAAGTAGAACAATTCTATATTTGAAGGATGTAAAGAAAGAGGAAAATTTAGTTGTTTTATTTCATCTGAAGATGCGCGTTCCCTTTACCGAACTGATCAACTATTAAAGGGATCTGAGTATCAGACTTATATTCTAGATCAGCGCTTAAACTATGGGTCGCGACCCCAAATAGGGTCGCGAAAATTAAATTCAAACACTTGAATTTCAGTCTATATGTTATTTCACAAATGTATATTTAATACCTGGGGTTGTGGAAAATCTCACGATGAAAAATGGGGTCAGGAATGAATAAAAGTTTAAGAAGCGCTGTTCTAGATACCGAGTACGTTTCCCCATTCTGGCTATTTTCGTGCCCTGCATTGGATGTTCAAAGTGCAGTTGGATGCTGAACATCAACAGATCCTCAAGAGAACACTTTATTGCAATATGTTACAAAGGTCAGATGCCGTTATGTCTCTATAGCTTCTGAATTCACTCTCCGACCTCCCCTTAATATAGAAAACATTGAAAAACCCGAAGTTAGCTACAAAGATGAAATCCTTCCTCAATAATATGTAGCCTTCTGTAATACAAATCATTGTTTATGAAAAACGGCTTTAAATCGCAGAATCAGAAATGTGCCGGATTAAATGAATGCCGATTCTATATTTACCTCACTTTGCATTCAGAGTTCCATTTCGGTCGGCGTCGACACTGTGTTTCTTTCTTCCTCAGAAAATAGATACCAGTTATGTAATGGGCTTCAATCTAATCTTCTTTACATGTTTATTCCACCTCCGAGGCTTTTTGCTGCTATAGTTAGAAAAGGTTATTATTCACCCAAGTGTTTGTTTTGTTACAGAAAAGGTAATTTAAGAAGGAAATATGTGGAAATATGGCGGCGGGTTTGGGGGAGAAGCTATATAGAAGATTATCAGAGCTAAAAATATAATAAGGCAAGACAACACCAGAAATAAATACAAACTTAAAGGGAATCAAGAGAAATGTGGTCGATAGTAACAACAACAGCAGCAGTAGCAGCAGCAGCAGCAATGTTACCCAAGAATAGCAACAAAAATAACAATAGCATTAAATAAATAAAAACAAATACAAGCAAAATGAAACAAGACGAATTGCATGATAAGGAAAAAGATAATGGAAAAATATGAGTTAAGTAAAAAGTAGAATAGTGTAAAGAGGTTATATGGCAGCGCGTGCTAAAGCAGACGACAGGGCATAGAAAGAGCGGGAAAAGACATTTCACATTTGTGGAATGGAATTGTCTATAAAAAGAAAGGATTAGGTATTGTTTGGGATGGGTTTGTGTTTGTGAATGGGTAGAGATTTAGTTCGATTTGGTTGAGTAGGGGACGCAAAAGGATAGGGGTATAAAGTGAAGAGGAGAGACAAGAACAGTGAGAGAGGTTGAGAGAGAAAGTGAAAGTAGAAAAACAGAACGGACAATTTATAGGTAGGTCAGAAAGGACTGGTAATATTAAAAGGGATAAGAAAAAATTGAAAGGGAAATGGATCGGGAATGGAGGTTAGAGTTTACGTTAGGGTCAGATTATCCAACATAAAGCCTGTACATACAAATAGTTGACAATTCGTGCATTGCCAAGGATACAACTTGGTGCCAGGACTGAGATATTTACCTCTCAAATGCCTGCGTTCATGAGTCAAATAGGGAGTTTCAACGCAGTGGCTCTCTGCAAGAAATAACAGTTAAGTCTTCTTCATTTAACATCCAGTTGTTCCAAAATAGGAATGGAATCATCTGTAGACTACAGCAGATAAAATGAGAGATGGTCACGGCTGAAACGCCTTTGTGCAGAGGTTTGTTGAATGAGGGCTGGCAAGGAGCTACATAACCACAAGACCAACAAGACCCATATTCTTTTAGCTACGAAAACGTATCTCAATAAAGGTGCATGGCGAAGTGGTTGAGATGATCGGCTCATCTTTTCTTTTATCTTTTATGCTTTTTTCGGTCATTTGACTGCGGTCATGCTGAGGCAACGCCTTGGAGAATCTTTTGTCGAATGAATCGACCCCAGAACTTATGGTTTTTTTTAAAAAATCTGGTACTTATTCTATTGTAAACAAACAAACATTGGTTGTCCAATGGTGGTTGGCAACAAACATAGACACAGATACACACACACAGACAGAAACACACACGCACACACGCACGCATACACACACACACACACACACAGACAAGCGACGGACTTTTAGCTTCCTTCTGCCAAATCAATTCACAAGGATTTGTCGATCCGAGGCTGTAGAAGAGGAAAGAAGGCAATCGCCAAAAGTGGCACGCAGTGGGATTGAACTCGGAACCATGTGGCTGGGAAGCAAACTCCTTACCACATAACCACGCTTGCACCCTAATCACAAGGCCGTTCGTTCGATTCCTGAATCTGGTAGCAGGTTATGTCCTTGAGCAATGCTTTTCCTTTTCGCTTACTTCCCACACCTCAGGGGGCTATGACTACCAGCCAGGCTCCCGCGCACTCCTCTTACTTTCGAGTACAAACTGTAGTGTTGGCAATAGTAGTGGCAGTGGTGCCGGTAGTGGCAATACAAGTAACTGGTGGTGGTAGTAGCAGCAGCAGCAGTTGCTGTAGTACTAGTAGTAGTGGTAGCAGTAGTAGTAGTAGTGGTAGTAGTGGTAGCAGCAGTAATAGTTGTGGTAGTAGTAGTCGTAGTAGTAGTCGTAGGAGTAGTCGTCGTCGTCGTAGTAGTGGTAGTAGTGATAGTAGTAGTGGTAGAAGTAGTAGTAGTGTAGTAGTGGTAGTGGTAGTAGTGGTAGTAGTAGTAGTAGTCATAGTAGTAGTAGTAACAGCAACAGTAGTAGTAGTCGTAGTAGTAGTAGCAATAGTAGTCGTAGTAGTAGTAATGATAGGAGTAGCAGTAGCTGTAGTGATAGTAGTGGCGTTAGTA
>NC_068984.1:143867383-143868464 GCF_001194135.2 Octopus bimaculoides | reverse complement strand
GACATCATCACCAGCCGCAATGTGGCAACTCAAATTGCTAGAAATAGAAGTCAGATCTCTCCCCGCCAAAAAACATTTCCATCCTAATATTCTTACCAGAAAACAGGAATCATTGGATAATGTAGTCCTCGATATTCAATGCCCCACTCCCCCCCCAAAAAATAAAAGAAGAAACAAGAAAAAAACAAACAAAAACGAATCAGAACTAAAACAAATGAGGTGAACTTTGATCCAATGTTGACTCAATCAAGGCTGGCCTTGGGCTAAACAACAACAACAACAACAGCAACAGAAAACATCCCCCACCTCACCACCACTACCACCACCACCAACACCATCATCATCATCATGAGTAGCATCAACAACAACAATAACAACTGCTACAAATTTAATCAAAGTTTGCAATTGTGAAATCGAAGTAAACGTCAGTGTGAAGCCCCAGGTCAGTTCAGAGAGAACGGACTTATGGAAAAGGACAATCCAGTCATGGCCATCCAATATCTTTAAAGCTATCACGGCTGTGTGGTTAAGAAGCCTGTTTTGCAACCATACCGTTTCAAGTTCAGTCGCCACTGCACATCATCCTTCCTTTATTAAAACAATAGGTTTTGGTTTGATGAACTTATTTCTGGGAGGTCATGTGACTTCCTATAGGCTTTTTCATTGGCTTGATGAGCTCATGTTTGTTTCGTCGTAGCGATGATTATAATGAGGATTGGACGGCCAGCTCTTTCATGTTGGGCGCTAATGGACTTCAGTAAAGACATGAACAACACGATACTAATTTCTCAGTGTTTATTAGACGAGTGGGCAAGATAGACGAGAGCTATTAAGCATTTATACCCACAGAGAGAGGAGGAAAGAGAGAGAGAGAGAGAGAGAGAGAGAGAGAGAGAGTTTGTAAAAAAAAACGCATGTATAAATCAAACATTTTACATATTTATCCAGATACGCACACAAACTTTTCTCTTCCTCACACTAACACAAATACACACGTCTTATCTATATATATAAAAATGAGAATGTGTGTCTGTCTGTCTGTCTGTCTGTCTGTGTGAATCCCTAAAACTCGAGAACTACG
>NC_068984.1:143864357-143865252 GCF_001194135.2 Octopus bimaculoides | reverse complement strand
GAATGAATATGGCGGCGTTGCAGCGCGACGTGTTTTTTGTCTCTCGTTTTGTTTCTTGCATAAAATTGCATATAATCAGTATTAAGAAAATGGAGCGTCTAAGTAAATTATATATCAATTAAGTTTATTACGTGAAGATATTTTCAACTTGAATGCGTTCGGTTCGGTGTCTTTAAACGTTAATATCGTAAAAACGAAACTTCTCTCAAGTAACACAGGTTTTTAAAAATAAAAATGATAATGATGATGATGAAGATGATGATGATGATGATGATGATGATGATGATAATAATAATAATAATCATAATAATAATAACAATGATAATGGTAATAGTAGGCGTGATTGATGTTCGGAGACTAGAGAGCGATTGATGCTCGGAGACCAGACATTGTTGTAGTAGATTAAATGATGAAGGAAGCGGAGATGATAGATGTTGCCATACCTGAGGATGTACTAGTGGGTGACAAAGAAGTAAAAATGATTGAGAAATAGAAGCGACTGAAAGATGAGACCGCACGAATGTAGACAATGAAGAAAGTAGAACATGCTCAGAAAACGGGACACATACACACACGCACACACACACACACATGTACACATATACATGCAAAAGTACATTGTGTCTGATGTTGAAATTCCAATGAAGGAGCCTTGGATCTAGGATAGAAACCGGCTCATTTCCTCTTCGCAAGAGTTCTTGAAATAAAATTGAATTCTGACATACATACATAAATACATACATACATGAGGATACACACACACACACACATGTGCGCGCATACACGCACACACATATAAGTATATATAAAATGAATATGTATATATATTTATATAATATACACATAAATAGATACATGAATCTCTGTCTCTCTCTGTCTCTCTCTCTCTCTCTCT
>NC_068984.1:143862933-143864347 GCF_001194135.2 Octopus bimaculoides | reverse complement strand
CTATTTTTTCGTTTTCTGAAAAAGCAACGTTTCGGTCTTACGACACTTTTGCATAATAACAATGATATAGATCATATCATATCACATAAGCACACACACACACACACACATATATATAAAGATGGTACACATAATAATGTACATATATATATATATATATATATATATATATATAAGCTGGTACACATATATAGATATATACATACACACACACGCATACATATAACTACGATGTATGTATACGCATACACTTATGCGTGACTAAAGGCATATATGCATGAGACAGAATGTGTGTGATGTGTGTATGTGTGTGTGTGCGCGCGCGTGTGGTCTACATATTGTGTCACGTGAGTGGTGGGCAGAGTATGTTTTATTACAGCTTGATGTCGATGCACGACCACGTCGGCCGCCAGGGGGAGTTCGTTGTCTTAATGTAAATTCCATGTTCCCAGCAGTCAATTGTGAACCGAGTGACTCAACCAGATGCCCCATCTTTTGCCATGATGGGGCAAGCATGCATACCATCAAACCACCCACCATCTACCCCTAATTCACCCGTTTCACTGCCCATCCTTTCCTGCTACCCGGTTTCCATTCATCCATCATTTGATCCAGTCGATCATCCGAACATTCCACTCACTGATTGCCAGTCCATTCAGCTATTGATCCGGGCAGACATATTTATTTGTTCTATCTATCTATCTATCTATCTATCTATCTATCTATCTATCTATCTTATTTGTCTGATTTTTCTGTCTGTCTCTGTCCCCGTCTCTCTGTCCCCGTCTCTCTGTCCATCAGTCTCTCTGACTTATCCTGTCCCTCTCTCTACCTTTCTGTCTGTTCGCCATCACTCTCTCTGTCTTCCTCTCTCCCCCCTCTCTCTCTCTATTTGTCTGTTTGCCTGTTTGTCTGTTTGTCTTTGTCTCTATCTGTTTGTCCATCACTCTTTCTGTCTTTCCCTCTCTCTCTACCTTTCTGTCTGTCTGCCATCATTCTCTCTCTCCCTCTCTCCCTTTTTTTTCTCTCTCTCTCCCTCCCTTTTTCTCTCTCTCCCTCTCTATTTGCCTGTCTGTCTGTCTGTCTGTCCATCTCTCTCTTTCTCTCATTCTTATCTTTCTTTTTGTTTTTCTTCCTAGCTTTCTTTCTTTCTTTCCTTCTTTCTTTCTTTCTTTCTTTCTTTCTTTCATTCTTTCTTTCTTTCATTCTTTCTTTCTTTCCTTCGCTCTCTGTCTCTCTCCATCTCTATCTGTCCTTCTCTCTCTCTCTCTCTCTCTCTCCTTATCTATCTCTACTTATCTATCTCTCCTTATCTCTCTCTCTCCGTCCATTCATCAGTTGACATATTACTTCCACTACATTGCTACATTCAACACTATCCCCTCCTCAACACACCACCACCACCACCACCACC
>NC_068984.1:143861553-143861958 GCF_001194135.2 Octopus bimaculoides | reverse complement strand
GCCTCGTACCACCGCAACCCCCACACCACTACCCACTGTCCCCTTTCACCCTCTCCCTCTCCCCTTCCTCACACCACACCCGACATGACAGTCAGTGATTCATTATCGATCTTTTAAGACGTTCAATAAATTGTTCCCATTCTTTCTTTTTTCTTTCTTTCTTTTTCTATCTTTCTGTCAATCTCTGTCTCTGTCTGTCTGCCTGCCTGCCTGCCTGTGTCTGTGTGTCTGTCTGTCTGCGTGTCTGTCTGTCTGTGTGTCTGTCTGTGTCTGTGTGTCTGTGTGTCTGTCTATCTATCTATCTATCTATCTATCTATCTATCTATCTATCTATCTATCTATCTATCTGTTTTGTCTGCATGCCTGTGTGTCTGTCTGTCTGTCTGTCTATTCATAATCATTTAT
>NC_068984.1:143857541-143860872 GCF_001194135.2 Octopus bimaculoides | reverse complement strand
ACACACACACACACACACACACACACACACACACACAATGATGAGAAATAATAATCTCTCGGTAATAACAAAAGATCAAGCATTTCAATAAACAATTATTACAAATAAAGTTTGCGCCAATCCCTTCTTCATTCTCCACCCCTATTGAAACCTAAATATTTTTGCTTGAACAAAGTCTTAACCCCAAACACACATCTCACCTCCACCACTTCTCAACATCACCACCTAATTATGATATTTTGCGTTATTTCATTCTCTTTTTAGTTTTTGTTGTCAGTTTCTTGGGATTTTACTGAATTCATAGACCACTCATCTATCTTGGTACCCCACCACCAAGCAACCTGATGATGGACCCTCCCTCTCTTTTAGCAATGAATATTCCACTTAAATGATGAACTAAACTACCTTGTCATGAAACCTCAGTCCAAGTGGTTGAGGCATTCAACGTGACGAAGGCTGATTATTTGCTTTACAGGTATAAACTACTTAAGCACTACATCAGAGTTGTTTGTGAAAAGCAGACACTTCGGAAAGTCTCTGTTACGGAATTGAGAAGCACCAACTTTACCGAACTAGAGCCACACATATACACGTACATTTGAAATTTCTTCTTATAGGCGCAGACATGGCTGTGTGACAAGAAGTTTGACTTTCAACCACATGGTTCCGGGATCAGTCCTACTGTCTGGTACCTTGGGCAAGTGTCTCCTACTATAACCTCGGGTCTACCAAAACCTTGTGATCGGCTTTGGTACATGGAGACTGAAATAGGCCCATCGTGTATACATACATACATACACACACACACACACACACACACACACACACACACACACATATATATATATATATATATATATATATGTATGTGTGTGTGAGTGTGTGTGTGTGTATTTATATATATATATATAAAGAGTAATATACACTCATATGTATATGTGTGTGTGTCTTTCTGTCTGTGTTTGTCTCCCACCCACACCACTTGGCAACCGGTGTTGGTGCTTTATGTCCCCTTAACTTAGCGCTTCAGCAAAGGACACTGACAGAATAAGTACCTGGCTTAAAAAGAAAATATGTATTAGGGTCGCTTCATTCAACTAAAATTCTTCAAGGTGGTGCCCCAGCATGGCCGCAGTCTAATCACTGAAACAAATAAAAGAATAAAAGAAGCAAGGTTTCGATTTCTTCACCTTTACCCTGCAATAAGCTTTCTCTTTCATTTTCCTTCTTCTTTTTCTTCTTCTTAAGCTTTCTCTTTCATTTTCCTTCTTTTTCTTCTCACATTTAGCTTTCCCGGAAGTCATTGCTTTTCACCATTGATGGTTTATCACTTCCCATGACCACCACACATATTCCTTTCTACAATAGGCACAAAGCCTGAAATTTGGGGGATTAGAGATAATCTATTACATCGACTTCAGAGCTCAACTGGTACTTCATTCATCGACTCCGAAAGGAAGAATGGCAAAGTTGGCCCCATTAGCATTTGAACTCAGAGCGTTAAGACGGACGATATGCTGCTAAGCATTTTGTCCGGCGTGCTAACGTTTCTACCAGCTCGCTACCTTATGACCATCTCTAATATAATGTAATGAATACAAACTCTTGTATCATTTAGGAATCGATGATTAAATTGGTAATCGGACCGAACTCTGTTGCGTGAGGTGGATAGTTTTAAGCTATGTTACTGGATGATAAAAGTAAAACGAATATACTCTTGCACCTGCATTGAGTACTTTCTTTCTCGTTTGCAACTCCAATGTATGTTAGTAGGTGCGTGAATGTATGTGTAGCCATACAGATATGTGTGCGCGGGCTTGTGGATAAATGACTCCCTGTCACTTTCGACGATGAGTTTTTATTTGTGCAAACAACAGCACTGCCTGCTCCTTGAATTGAACCGAAAGCGGCCGAACATTCTACAGGCACGTACCGCTTTAATCTAATGGCACAAAAGAATCAAGGCTGCAGATTTAAATTACGAGTACAGTCAGTCAGACAGTTACTTTCTCAGTAATTTTTTTCTCAAAACTTGGGTCAGACCGAGGCAATGATAAAAATCAGTCACCCAAGATTTGTTTCTATATCCGAGGCACCTGTCCAAGGTGCTGTCTAGCAGAATTGAACATGATATCACGTAGTTACAAAGCAGGGTTCTTACCTAAACAGTTATGGCGCAGCCGTTGCATTGTTGGCTGTGGATTAGAATGGCATTAAAGATGCACACTGGGAATATTTGTGAATAGCTTACAGCAGACGGGTGGGGTGTAAAGAAGAGAAAATCTATGAGAATGGATCATCTGCCTCATGAAAGTCATTCAAATATGTTACACTTTTGCTTCTATCTTGAGCACCGTGTACTGCAACTGGCAGCGGTGGGGATTGCTACCAGTTATATAAAACTGGAAAGTTTTCCTATTGCTGTGGAAAAACATAACAAAAGGGGGAATAGTTTATGGAGATTTGGGAAGTAATGCTACCCAGGCAAATGTAACTAACCCCAACCATGCCCTGTTAAAGTGATTGCAATATTTATGAATGGTTGTTCATTTTACAAAGCCAGGAAATTCCTTGCTAATGTGATTACGTGTATGTTGTAGGGAGGGTTGAACCATGTTTCTCTTTCTAACAATGAATCTAACAATGTCTCTTCTTATCTCCTTCACCCTCTTTTTCCATTCTTTTCATTTTTTCCTACTATTATGTATATATGTATGTATCTCTATTCCTCCCTTTACTATCTTTACTTTCACTCACCCACTCACTCATCCCCCCATTCGCTCTCTTTCTCTCTATCTATCTGTCGGTGCGACATTCTATTCTCTGTATTCTTTCAATATTTCTTTTACCTAAAGCGGCGTGTTGGCAGAAACGTTAGCACGCCGGACGAAATGCTTAGCGGTATTTCGCCTGCTGTTGCGTTCCGAGTTCAAATTCCGCTGAGGTCGACTTTGTCTTTCATCCTTTCGAGGTCGATTAAATAAGTACCAGTTACTCACTGGCATCAATGTAATCGACTTAATCCCTTTACCTGTCCTTGTTTGTCCCCTCTATGTTTAGCCTTCTCCCCCTGTGAGCAATAAAAGAAATAAATATCTCTGTTATCTATATTTACTTCTTTTTCTCACACCCCTTCCTCGGTATTTCCTCCTCCTCCTATTCTTCTTCTTCTCTCTCCCCGCAAAATCCTTCTTCCAAGCTTCCTTCCAGTCTTCCTTTCTTCACCCGGTCTTCCCTTACATATTCCTATCTTACAGTCTTTTTCTTCCGTTTCTGAATTCCTTCCTTTTTCTCTCCCATCTTATTCTCTTCTTTTTTTTCTTCTCTTTTA
>NC_068984.1:143854674-143856495 GCF_001194135.2 Octopus bimaculoides | reverse complement strand
ATCACGTTGACGACGACGATGACGACAACCATCACCACCACCACCACCATAGCTAACAACAACAACAACAACAACAACAACAACAACAACAACAACAACCATAAAACAACACAAATACCACCACCATGACTATAACCACGACCTCAAGTATCACCACCATCACAGCAACACCACCACCACCGCCGTCACTACCGAAACCAGTCCTAGCAGCAGCAACAGCACCACCACCGCCACCACCGCCACCACCTCTACATCAATTACCAGCAGTACCAAAGCCATATTAAACACCGCACCGCACCACTACCACCGCCACCACTCACTACCAGCGCCAATACTTAACCATCGACCATGAACAGTGTTCTCACCACACACAGCTAATCAAGTGTTCCCTTTTATAAAATTACTTCACACTTTTCCCCCGCTGAACGCTGAGTCAATAATTGCTGAGACGACGGCTCAGCCATTGAGTGGATCAGCTTTAATCTGTTTAAGTCGTGACTTTAAGCTCTAAGCTCTTCATCACCACCACCACCACCACCACCACCATAGTCATCGTCGTCGTTGCCAATGCTTTCTCGTTGCCGTCACAGTTGTCGTTGTCGCTGCTGCTGCTGCTGCTGCTGCTGTTGTTGTTGTTGTTGTTGTTGTTGTTGTTGTTGTTCTTCTTCTTCTTCTTCTTCTTCTTCTTCTTCTTCTTCTTCTTCTTCTTCTTCTTCTTCTTCTTCTTCTTCTTCTTCTTCTTCAACAGCGATGTTTCTTTTTACATTATCTATTTATTTAATTCTTTTATCTACAGCCAAACCTTTAATACACACCAATCCAATATGTCCGCAATGTTTACACATTTAAAGCTTATTCATATATATATAGATCTATGATTCAACTAAATTTATTCGTGACATATGGCCGTATGTTCCACTTAGAACGGCCTTTTCGTTTGAAATTACGTTCTCGATTTCTAATTCTAGCTTATCTATTTATACAAATGCTTACATAGGTACATATTTATGAATATGTATGTGTATGTATGTCTCACTGTCTATCGATCAATCAATCTTTCTTTCGTTCTTTCTTTCTTTCTTTCTTTCTTTCTTTCTTTCTTTCTTTCTTATGGAATGAATATACAAATATAGGGAAATTTACTTGTTAGTTACTGTGAATAATCTTTATTTAAGTCACTTCAGATCTGGTTACTTCTGAAAAACTTGTAATATTTTCATACCCATTATTGTAGCCTAGCTCTATATTTACGGGGTACTATAGGTTGTTGTTACTGTAGCTCTAAGTTTATCTTCATATTTATTACGGAATTCTCCCTCCGATAAACGAAAAAAATAGAGAAGATTTTTTTACATTATTTACATTATTTACCTTTGACGGATATTTGTCCTCATCTTGTTTGTTGTTAACACAACGTTTCGGCTGATATACCCTTCAGCCTTCATCAGGTGTCTTGGGGAAATTTCGAACCTGGGTTCTCATTCCTACGGTATTTTACGATGTTATTATTATTATTATTATTATTCAGGTCACTGCTTGAAATCGAACTCGGAATCTTGGGGTTAATAGCCCGCACTCTTAACCACTACGCCAAGATACCTGATGAAGACTTATATATGTGGATTTAATTGTTTATAAATCGAATTATGGATATAAATCTATGTTATATCATAATATAAATGAATTATTGGATTGTCAATTGAATCTCTAATTTATTGTTTTTATATATATATATATATATATATATATATATCACGCTGAGAGCACCGATTCTCGTCCGATCACCGAAGTTAAGCAACGTCGAGCCTAGTGAGTCCTTAG
>NC_068984.1:143853895-143854566 GCF_001194135.2 Octopus bimaculoides | reverse complement strand
ATATATGTATGTATGTATATGTAAATACATACATATACATATGCATATATATATATATATGTGTGTGTTTGTATATGCATATATATATATATTAATGTTTCTTTTTTTATGTTTCAGTTATAATAAAATCAAGTGTTCTTTAATGTGATAGGATTACTCTTAGCTTTTGTAGTGTAGTCCGATGATGGCTCAGGTAACCGAAACTTCGAAGTCACTGTCAATAAATATTCTTGCTTATATATACATATGTGTGTGCGTATGTGTGTGTATTTATACATATGTTACAGACTAAGTATTTGCTTATGAATATTGTTTCTAATTTTGGCACAAGGCCAGCAATTTTGTGGGGACCAGGCAGTCGATAACCTCGATACCAGTGCTCAACAGAAACATTTTATCCACCTCGAAAGGAGGGAAAGTAAGGTTAATCTCGGCGGAAGAAATGCCGGAAGAAATGCCGTCAAATAATTAGTCCGGCATGCTAACAATTGTATCAGCTGGCCGCTTGTATTTGCTTATAAATACACTGTTTTATAACATTAAATGACATACCTTAATGATCTGTAGATATATCTAAATAGTTTTAATCTAATCTGAATAATATACATTCTTAATGAGCTTATAAGTTAACCATTAACAGTTGTATTAGAAATTAATGATATATTTGATAG
>NC_068984.1:143852157-143853553 GCF_001194135.2 Octopus bimaculoides | reverse complement strand
GGTAGGTCTTGACAGATACGTTTATATCGATTGGGACAGTCATATCATTATTATTTTGGTTTGCCTCAGGTTCGATCTTATTCATGATATAATAATGATGCTGCTGCTGCTGTAGATTAATTTTCGAGGTTCTTCGCTTAATATGCCATTGTTGTTGCTTTTGTTGCTTTTGTTGCTGTTGTGGTTGCTGTTGTGGTTGATACTGCTGCTGCTGCTATTGTTTATAATTGCGTCCGAACAATTTGGGGGGAAGAAGAAGACCGCGAAAGTAGGGGTGCTAGATTCCCTTGTTCGAAATATAAGGACACAGATCGTGTCGTATAGCCAGCTGGAGACAATGTCGCCTGGGGCTAAATTACAGCAACATTCGTCCTAAACAAGGACTGCCATGTTATGTTGGCAAATAATCTTTACTCCAAAGTACTGTTGCTGAATATATCTCGTTGTGAGATTTACAAATAGTAATTTTTTAACATAAAGATACGTTTCATTTGGAATTAGTGGGATACATAAAACAAGATTTGATTTCTTTTATGTTTCGAAATTTCAGATTTAAATTTGTTAACGTTTTCAGATTTTTCAAATGTCTCAGAGAACCATAATTTCCAAGTCCACGTCGTTACTCAAAACTATTTCTTTACTTAGAGCTCCGTAATTTTAACCAAAGTACTGTTGGCATTAACCTGCTAGGATTTTCTCTCTTATATTCAATTGTGGTCCATCATTTTGTGGTGGCACCGAGTTGCTATTTTACTTTGACGGAATCTGTAACGGGACAAATTTGCTGAAACTTTTGTACAAGATTTTGTTTAAAAAAAAAAATGTAACGTGGCATTAAAGCTGATGACCAATGAGGACAAGAAGAGTGTAATTATAAAAAGAGGGAACAAAAATTTGTGGAAGGAAACTACCATCACTGAGAGAGTGGATGAGGGATTAGTAAAGAAGACTAGCCTATCTATCTGTCTATCTGTCTATCTATCTATCTATCTATCTATCTATCTATCTATCTATCTATCTATCTATCTAGTTATCTATCTATCTATCTATCTATCTATCTATCTATCTATCTATCTATCTATCTATCTATCTATCTATCTACCTATCTATCTATCTATTTATCTATCTATCTATCTATCTATCTATCTATCTATCTATCTATCTATCTATCTATCTATCTATCTATCTATCTATCTATCTCTCTATCTATGCATGTATGCATATTTATGTATTTTATGCATATATATTTATAAATATATGCTTATATTTGCAATATATATATACAGGTACATACATATATATATACATATATGTGAGTGTGTGTATGTGTGTGTGCAAGCATACATAGAAACATATATATTCGTATATATATATATATATATATATATATATATAT
>NC_068984.1:143846119-143849617 GCF_001194135.2 Octopus bimaculoides | reverse complement strand
TATATATATATATATATATATATATATATATATGAATGTATGTGCGTGTGCATGTGTTTCTGTCTGTGTTTGTCCCCCAACTGGCGTTGGTATGTTTACGACCCCATAACTTATCAGTTCGGCAAAAGAGGTCGATAAAATAAGTACTAGGCTTAAAAAAAGAGACAAGTACTGGGGTCGATTCATTCGTCTAAACTACTTCAAGGTGGTGCTCCTGCATGGCAGCAGTCAAAGGACTAAAACAAATGAAAGATAAAAGATACGTACATACGTAGGTACACACCACACACACACGACACACGACACACACACGCGCACAAGGGATGACGTTGGCAAAAAAAAGCGAAACTCGCGAACTTCCTTCCGCTTTTCGTGTCTATCTTAACCTCGTATCTTTTACCTATTACTTGTTTCAAACCCATGCTGGACCACAACCTTGAAGAGATTTTGTTCCAACGAATCGAACCCCGACACTTATCTTCTTATTAGAAAGATTGGAATTTTTCTATCGTTTTTCTTTGCCGAACCGCTAGCCTACAGAGGCGCCAAAAAAACCAACATCATTTGTCAAGTGGTGGTGGAGGACAAATATAGATACAAAGAAACACACACGCGCACATTCACACACACACGCACATTCACACACACAAACGACGGGATGGTCACATGTTCTTGACTTTGGATAAGGAAAATACTGGAGGATCAGTTAATTTTGATTTTATTCAATATATTCCCCTCGCAGAGTGACAGACTTAATGAAGCAATCCTTCGGTTTTTCTAAGTCTGTAAAAGAACTCAGAAGGCTGGGCCTCCAACCAGGCCTTTCACGACACCTTTAAAACCAGCACCTTCTCGTGTATACATACTCACATGCATATGTACATACGCATCTATATATACGTATGTGTGTATATATGTATATATATATATATATATATATATATATATATATATATATATTCACATACATGAATACATACATACACACAAACATATATACATACAAACATGCAATGCATACATACATGTGTGTATGTGTGTGTTTACGTGTGCATGTGCGGCAAGAAATTGATCCTGCGCAGCTAAAATCAGTCCTTGTTTTCGTTTAAGCTTTTAGACCAGAGCTTTTGAGCCGTTATTGGCTTTCGCTCTACCTTATTTCCTGCTTGTCGAATCATTCACTGTATTGGCTCTGGAGTGGTTTTTCTCTCTCTATTCTTCTTTAGTAGAGAGGAGGGAATCAATTGTTTGTCCATCTCATAGGTAACCATAGAAATACAACCTTCGACAAGGTTTTCGCCCAACCTCAAACCCCCACTACACAGGTAGAGAGGGAGAAAGAGAGCGAGAATGAGAAAGAGAGAGAAGAGAAAGAGGGAAAGAGTGAGTCTCTTCACTTCTCTGTTGGATTATTATGAAGTGTCATCTAAATGAGAGACAACTATTGAGATGAAGATTTCATTGGTCAATAGAGGGCAGAGTGAAGGTGTGTGGGTGGGGAGAGAGATGTTGAGTGCGTGCGTGCGCGTTAATGTGTGCGTGCGCATTTATGTGTGCGGATGCATCGTTGTGTGCGTGTGAGCGCAAGTACTTATGTGTTTGAGTGTATCGGAGCATGCGTGCATGGAAATTTGTATGAATCTTTGTATGCTTGTATACATGTGTGTGTATACGTGTGTATACGTAAGAACATGTTTTTGAGTGAGTAGATGTATGTATGAATCTGTGCGCATGCATATGAATGAATGTGTTTGTGTGTATGTGGGTATGAGTGTGTGTGTGTGTGTGTGTGTGTGTGTGCTTGCATGTGTTTATGCACGTGAATATATATTCGTATGTGCAGGATGTTATTGTGTGTAATTGTCACTGTGTTTGTATGTATATTTGGATCTGTATACGACAGTGCGTGTTTGTGCGCGTAGATGTGTGTGTGTGTGTGTGTGTGTGCGTGTGTGAGAGCTTGCGCGCGCGTGTGTACAAATTGCACGTGAATTTGGGTATATGTATTTGTATATGTTTGTTATTTTTATGTTTATGTATATACGTGTGTATTTATGCAGTGTTAATATGTGTGTGTGTGTCTGTATATGTCAGGGGATATGTGTGTATGTATGTATGTATGTATGTATGTATGTATGTATGTATGTACGTATGCATGCGTGTATGCATGTATGCATAAGTACTTAAGAGGGTGTGGAGGTATATGTGGGTGGTGTGGGGGAAACATTTGTTATGCAATAATTAATTATTATACTTGATTAGATTACAGTTGGGAAAGTCGTGGTAGCTGTGGGAAGTGGACGAGACAGAGAGAGAGAGAGAGAGAGAGAGAGAGAGAGAGAGAGAGAGAGAGAGAGAGAGAGAGAGAGAAAGAAAGAAAGCGAGTTGTATATGTTGGAGGGAGAAATTGTGTGTGTGTGTGTGTGTGTGAGAGAGAGAGAGAGAGAGAGAGAGATTGTGGAGGAGGGAACGAAAAGGGAATGAAAAATAGAAAGCAAAGATATAGGCGGAGAGGGGGAGAGAATGAAAGAGAGGGGAGCAGGTAGAAAGTGTTGAAGGGGAGGTGTGTGAAGGACAGGAAGTAAAAGTGTAAGCAAATGGTGAAAGTGAGAGGGGAAGAGAAAAAGAAAGGTGTTGTTGAGTAGCGGGGAGAGGAGAGTTGAGAGGAAGATGTGTAGGTAGAAAGTAAGGGAGGGAAAGAGAGAGAGAGAGAAAGAGAGAAGGAGAGAGAAAAAGAGCACGAGAGAGAGAGAAAGAAAGAGAGAAAGAGAGAGAGAAAGAAAGAGAGAGAGAGAGAAGGAGAAGACGCGCAAGAGAGAGAAAGAGAAAACGGAAGAGAGAGAGAGAGAGAGAGAGAGAGAAAGAGAGAGGGAGAGCGAAAGAGAAAACGGAAGAGAGAGAGAAAGAGAGAAAGAGAGAAAGAGAACGCGAGTGTGAGAGAGAGGGAGAAAGGAAGAAAGTCTATGACTATACATGTACGTATTATAAATATATTGTTGTTATGTCCTGTTATTTGTATTTGTGTAACATTCTCCGTTTTTTCCGTCCTTGTTTTCGTATACATTCACAGCTTTCTTCCAAGGAATCTAATGCTCTTAGCTAAGTTTTTTCTTGGTGCTGGCCAGATTGGAGCAATCTCGAGTATAACCAGCCGAAATTGCAAAGATAATCTGAATCTGGAACTCGACCGAGGAAAGAAAACTCCGAATGACCCGTCCTTGTTTTCTTTCTATCGTCTGTCTGGATGTTTTGTTGTCCCTTTCTTGTATCACCGAACTGTC
The DNA here is from genome assembly GCF_001194135.2 of Octopus bimaculoides. Lineage (NCBI taxonomy): Eukaryota > Metazoa > Mollusca > Cephalopoda > Octopoda > Octopodidae > Octopus > Octopus bimaculoides. The sequence goes on along the minus strand of NC_068984.1, from coordinate 143,846,336 downwards.
TGGATGTTTTGCGCTCTTGTCCCATTTTGTATTTATTTATATATATATATATGCTTCTCACTCTACACATACAGACAGACTCATACACACAGACACACACACAGATATAACCTACATTACTCTGTTGTGTATGTCAAACATCGACATACACAACTATGGGAAGAGGATTTAAGACATTAGAGAGAGAGAGAGAGAGAGAGAGAGAGAGAGAGAGAGA
>NC_068984.1:143841667-143843907 GCF_001194135.2 Octopus bimaculoides | reverse complement strand
TATATATATATATATATATATATATATATATATATATGTGTGTGTATGTGTGTGTTTATGTATGTATGTTTATTTATTCACATTATACAGCTGAGTGTATAATGTGAATGGATGAGCGTACAAACAAAGTTATGGACGAGAGATTATATTAAATATATTGGATAAGAGCAGAGACTTGTTTCCTACAAAGCGATATTTAGTGAAGTGGAGGCTGATAGCAATGACGATGATGACGATGGGGATGAGGATGATGCTGACTGACCATGATTGCTTCGTTGAGAAAGTCCTAAATTGCTGCTGCTGCTGATGATGACAACCATTCTAGTGCTCCAGATGATGAACTTTGAAGAATTATGAATGTACATTTTATCTTTTCACTTTTATCCATTACTATTTCAGCCGTTAGAGTGCGGCCATGCTGGGGCACCACTTGTTAGTTGTTTGACCGTAACCTGTTGAGCATGTCCCTTGGTGGCTGACGATATGTGCATCTCTGATCACGAGCAGAAGTAGTGGGGGAGCATCATAGCCATGTGTTGAGAGGAATTCTTTGGAGTTTGGATAATTCACCTTTGGAAACATGGATGTTTCGACAGCATCCTTAAACAACCCTTATTCAGGGAGCTTTTGAGCGGGATGAGCTGCTCGATCTAAAGAAAATTCTAACTGGGTCCCACCTGCAAGGTCATGCGTTGTTTATCTTGATATGAGATCACCCTATCGTGTACATATGGTTGTGATGCATGTGCCTGATGTACCCTTATCAGACAGGTAGTCTTGATGGGTATACAGGGCTTCGTATAATTGTGCCTCAGTGTCACTTTGATGGCATTCACTGCTCTCTCACTCTATAATAATAATAATAATAATAATAATAATAATGATAATAATAATAATAATAATAATAATATCAAAATTTGGCGCAAGGCCAGCAACTTCTGGACAGGGGATAAGTCTTTGATATCGACCCCAATGTCCAACTGGTACTTATTTTATCGGCTCCAAAGGATGAGAGGTAAAGTCGACCTTGGGGATGAAGATTTACAGGAAGATTTTCAAAGCGTTTTCTTTGACCCCGCCCCAAATATCAGTGGGTGCTCTTGCATGCCTTATACCCACTGTACCCGAGCCACCCATTTATTGCTGTTAAAACGTTAATATTTTACGAAAGTACATAAAAATGAATCCGTTTTAATAATTGAAAGAAAAAGAAACATAAATCTTCATTTAATGTGCTCGACCCACAGTACTTGGTTTTCTAAAGCTGGTACGTACTCTATCGGTCACTTTTGCCGAACTGCTAATGTTACGGGGGAGGTAAACACACATATGTCGGTTAACGAGTGGCAGTGTGGGATAACCATACGCATACAGAGAAACACACACGCTTGCACACATACACACACACACACGCGCGCGCACACACACATACACACACACATACACACACGCACACACACACTCACACACACACACGCATACACACGAATACACACACAGCTACATATATACACACAGGTCTTTATTATCACAACTGTCTGATGAAGAATTATATGAAAATGAGTAACACATTGTGAAGCTGTTTTGCGATTTTAATAACATCATATATATATATATATATATATATATATATATATATATATATATATACGTTTCCTTGGAGGTGTACAAACAGGTATATATAAAATACATGTTTATTCGTTCAAACATGCATACTAGCACACCTACATATCCACGATTCTCAATACACCTGAAACACATAATGTACACGCATTCTTATAGACACTCATAGATACACGCACGCACGCACACACATATATACACACAGAGGTACACGCACGTACATATGTATGTATATGTTCATACGTACATATATACATATATATACACATAGCTATTTGCCAATCTTCTACCAAACTTCAGCGCCGGTAACAGAGATAACCAGAGTAGTCTAACTTGCGCCAAAACCCAGGTTATTAACATACATTCTCACGCAAACCATACCTCCGCACTCACACAATGACACACAGACACAGACACACAGACACACACACACGCATACATACACACACATATATATTTACACGCTACTGGGAGCATACAGACATACACAAACACATTAATATGAATCTAAAATGGCTGAAGAGGACAAGGTGTATGTGCCTTTTGCAGACGATAGACCATTACAACAACATTGCTGTCACCATTCAGCTTGGCCACACACAGAGTGGTACGTATAT
>NC_068984.1:143838294-143840552 GCF_001194135.2 Octopus bimaculoides | reverse complement strand
CATACGCCTACACATGTCTCAATCACGCCGCCAGTACTCGCCCCACCACTCCTACCTTTACCGCCAAAATTGCATAAAAAATCTTTAATAAAATTTTTTTTTCAGAAAATGTCTGAGGTCACTGCCTTAACTGGTCTTCTCTTTAGATTTACCGTTTGCATTTATTTTATCATTAGTTGGACAGCTTAATAGAATGTAGGCGCTCACAAATTCTATGGTCTGTGTAGAATGGGAAAAGTTCCACTCGAGGAGATAAAACGTTTCTGGCAAACAGAAACATACATACATACATACATATATACATACATACATACGCTCGTACAGACGCGCACACGTACATCTATACATAAACATATTCATATATAGGCATTTGCAGTTATCTACGCATGTATATTTGTTATTTGTTTACAGTTATGTCTACTGCTTTCTTTTTATATATTTATGTATGTATATAAACCTGCATATACATGCATAACTACACACATATCTATATTCATGTGCATATATATATATTATGTGATTACATGCATACATACATACAGACAGACACATTCTCACACACATATGTATATATAAGTATGTATATGTGTGTGTGAAATAAACATCAGAGGTACTTTACTTCATGCGGAAACTGCATGAACTGTGCAGAGGTTTTGTAAACTCTTTTAAATCCATTGCAATGATGGAATTCTTTCTGTATCATCAGCCGGTATCTCAGGGTCGCAAGTGTTTCGCTCCTTAGCCTGTACAGTTCACCTGTGTGGAGCAGCGAAAACTGAGTAAATTTTTCACCCGCAGAAGGTTTCCACTTGTGGTCTCTTATCAAGCATTGCCATTTTGAGCTGGGTTCAGCTGTTGTGCCTATTTCTTCGATGGCTTTCGCCAGTTGTCTGGGTGCAAGATCTATCTTCTTCAATGGAGTATGAGGCCGCATGCTATCCCTTGACGTGGGCCTTGTTGACAAACTCCTGATATTTCGATTTCTTTACCTGGTGACGAATATGGAGTCTGCGAATATCGAAAAGTTTAACAAAATAGATCATTACGTAATTTCGAGCTTCCTGAAACAGCTGTCGAGTTAAGAAACTATTTATTATCGTGACACCAGTCCATCGCAGGGTTAACTTCCCAGCTATTCTTTTCTACTCTAGGCACAAGGCCTGAAATTTTGGGGGAGCGGCAGCTATTGATGGAACTCATTAACAGCTGGGTGGACTGGAGCAATGTGCCTTTTGCTCAAGAATGCAATGCACAACCCGATCCGGGAATTGAAACCACAATCTTACGATCGTCAGTGCAACACTCAAACTACTAAGCCAAGGGCCTTCCTGCTGAGACAGTATCTGGGTAAAATCTTCTAGATATCTTTTATCTTTTACTTGTTCCAGTCATTACACTGCGGCCATGCTGGGGCACCGCCTGGAAAGAGATTTAGTCGAATGAATCGATCCCAGTATATTTTTAAAGCTTGGTCCTTTTTCTATAGGTCTTTATTGCCGAACCGCTAGATTACGATGATGAAAACAAAACAACACCGCTTGTCATGCAGTGTTGGTTTGTTTAATCTCAAATACAATCACACACACACACACACACACACACACACACACACACACACACACACACACACACACACACACACACACACACACACACACACACACACACACATACACACACACATACTCGTAACACACACACACACACACACACATACACACACACACTCGTAACACACACAGCACACACACGTGCAATGTTATTACCAGTTCCAATTTGTTTGTGCCAGTTTGCACTTACAAACAGGCCTTTCACTGTGTTTTGTCGTGGAGAAAATTTCTCGCTGTTGACAGAATGGTGTTAATACACCAATACCAGTTCGCACTTACGGTGTGCCGCCGCGTAGAGTTATCAGTCATCACGCGATGACTGAAATAGCACTTGAGAACCACTGTCTGTCATCAGTTCGCCGTGTCTCCTCCCCCCTCCCACGCAGTGTCTGTGACCGAAGACAAGGTAACTACTCCGAAATGCTGCATCTCACAGTCTGGAAAATGGGGGCTGCGAACTAATCTTGACGTATTTACACCAATTTGTCTACAGAAATCTTCTCCAAGACAAAACACAATTAATAGGTTGTTTAGTCGTTCAAACGTGCCACAAGGATAATTGAATTAGTAGTAGTATATACACATATATATATATATCACGTTTTCTTTTTAGTTTCTGCCTACTAAATTCACTCACAAGGCATATAT
>NC_068984.1:143836253-143837555 GCF_001194135.2 Octopus bimaculoides | reverse complement strand
TATATGACGAGCATTGATCGGCTGGCGGCTGGAGTAGTAGACACTTGCCCATGGTGCTGGTGGTGCTATGCAGTGGGACTGAACCAGGAACCATGTGATTGGGAAGCAAGCTTCGGACCACACAGCTACACCTGCGCCTCTACATAAACCATCAATAACATCTTCCTACGTGTGTAGGCTATGGGGACCCAAAATACGACTTAAAACTTTATCGGGTTTTGGTGCCATTAAGTTGGATATGGTAAGTGCACACTGGCCAACACCTATAAATTTATCTCAGTTACAACAAACATAGCAAGTAGACATATCACAGAGTGTAGAATCTTAACCAGCCCCTGGGTTTATAAATGAAGTCTATTTCTATACTGGGATGTTTGTAGATAAATGTATAGAGTACAAAACGATTTCAGTGCCAGCTGCTTCAATAGAAATAGAAAGAAAGACACCATTAGTTAAGGAAGAGAGACGCCAGAGGAGAAGGAAAATAAAGACATTGAAAGACGTCAATATTGCGTATGTGGCATAATGTTAAGTGTAGCAGAGACAAAGTGCCAAGACCAGTTATCTTTACGAGGGTCTGGTTAGTGGAGTGTGAGGGGAGCAATTTGTGTGCACTTGCGCGCGTGTGTGTGTGTGTGTGTGTGTGGTTATTATTGTCCGCAATATTTTAAAGAAGGAAACTGACCGGTTGTGGAAGAAATAAAGAGAATAATGAGAGAAGGACAGGAAGTTCGAAAACATTGGAGAAAAAAAATATATATGAGACTTTGCGATCATATATATATATATGTGTGTATATATATATATATATATATATATATATATATATATATATATGTATGGGTATGCATGTTTGTGTGTATGCGTGTTTGTGTGTGTATATGCATGTATATATGTGTGTATGTGTGCGTGCAGGTGTGCATGTATATGCGTGTGAGTGTGTATGTGTGTGTGTGTAGGAATTTATTGCGTTGCAACAGTGAACCAATTTGGCGGCAGTCCGGGCAATGTGAGGTTTCGGGTGAATTCCTTCACAAATATTACAATTGCACTTGGAGGGGAATGCAACAAAGCTGTTATTAAACGCGCGAGCGCGCGATCACCCTCCCCCCCACATACAGCCATATATGTATCGATAAAAACTCTGACATACATACATACATATATACACACACCTACACATACTCACATATACGTATGATGCACACACATGCACATATAAATTTATATAAAGATACGCACATAAGATATATATAAAGACTTAAAGATATATAAAATATGTATATATATATATATATATAT
>NC_068984.1:143835290-143835777 GCF_001194135.2 Octopus bimaculoides | reverse complement strand
TATATATATATATATATATATATATATATATATATATGTATATATATATATATACTCATATGTATATACATACATACATACATATGAGTATGTATATATATATATTTATAGCAAGAGAGCGAGACACACACACACGCACAATGTACATACACATATGCAGACACACACTCATGTACATATGCAGGGTATGAATGTATTGACCAGCAATATTGCAATGTTGGTGCTGTCTCCTAAAAGACCATAATCAAACAGACAATAGGTACCTCATAAACCGAACACATTCGATGAATTTATTTAACGATGGAAAATTAATTGCATTTTTATGACCATTCATTCTCTCATATTAAAATTTATATCTGATCTGAGTCGGTTACAATTCCTGCTAGATGTCTGGGCCGATACCATCGCCTCTACTGAGGTCTCAACACACACACACACACACACACACACACACACACACACACACACACACACACACACACACACA
>NC_068984.1:143833181-143833829 GCF_001194135.2 Octopus bimaculoides | reverse complement strand
TAACGCCTCGCATCGATTTCCAAGTAAGTTTATCTTAATAATTTTGATGCGACTCGACCCTGTACTGTTCTCTCCTCTTTCGTTTTCTCTCTCCTCCTTTCTCTAATCCTTTTTCTCCCCTTCACCGTTTTTCTCTCTCTCTCTCTCCCGTCTCCTTTACTCTCTCTCTCTCTTTGCTCACACGTGACCATCATCCATCTTTCTTTTCCTCACGTGATCATCTTTCTTTCCCTTCAATCTACCGTACAGACCAGACCCATTCTTATCTGTCTCTTCTTCTATCTTTTCTCTTGTCAAAGACAATATTCCTCCAGTGTTCGCTACCTTACCTCGTCTTGTCTAACTGCCCTCTGTGTTTGTTTTGGTTTGATTTGTTGTTGGTCTCCACTGTCTTGTTTTTGCCACCAACTTTGACCCTAGCAAATCCCCAATTTTATTTTGGTTCGCGGGAGCAACTGCCTTTCGAGGCCTCATATTGTCATTAAATGCTCGAAATGAGTAGATGGACAGTCGACAACTGATGAAGGCTCGTTCTTTATGTTACTTGTCTTGTTTTCCATTTGCTTCTCTCGTTGTTTGCATACCCGAGTTTGTCTTCGTATTTCATGTTGTTTACGTTTCTTGACGTCCTGTACCCATATATGCATA
>NC_068984.1:143831610-143831923 GCF_001194135.2 Octopus bimaculoides | reverse complement strand
ATATATATATATATATATATATATATATATATATATACATACATATATATATAGACATGATACATCGTTAGCCACTACACATTTATTTTTTCTCCTTGTTTGTTTCTGTGTTCCTTTCTGTGGAAGAGCGTAGGCTCGAAACGTTAAATACATTTTCACTTCCCGAGCGTTGTACTAATACATCTGTTTGTTGTCTACACCACCAGTATTTCTTTCTTTTTGTGAATTCTCCCCCTATATATATATATACATACATAATACATACATACATACTTACACACGCACACACACACACACACACACACACACACAC
>NC_068984.1:143827474-143829651 GCF_001194135.2 Octopus bimaculoides | reverse complement strand
CGCTCTTCCGATCTTAAACACACGCATAGATGTATATATAAATTCAGTGTAGCAACAGTTAAAAGCCTCACTTCCAAATAAACGTCTATATTTATTATTTTCCCCCTCATTTGTAAATGCTCCCACATGCCCACACCCTCCTCTCACACACACATTTATCTATTTCTCCGATACAAGTTCAATGGGCCGTCAAAATTTAATTAAACTCGGCAGCTAACCAACTCACGTAGTTGCTATGACAACTCAACGAGTCTGTCACCGTACTAGGTTAACCATCACGAGTGATATTTATTGTATTCCAGCTAAAACTCATTCCAAGTTTCATTCCCGAATGCCATCTTAAGACAGAATTCAATTCTGATGTTATCGGCTTTTACGGAGAAGTGCGGGAACCATTTATATTGCTTTTCTGTTTTGTTCTTTGTTTTTACATTCAGAATTTTCATCCTCACGAGGTCAACATTAGATTGTTATCCTTTCGTGATCGATTAAACAGAATAGATGGTTCTGCAGATCAAGATACCGTGTGTGATGATGTGCAGGTACGATTTGAGGTTGGAGCACCTGCAGAAAGTTTATGACAAAATCGATGATAACAACGGTAACTTGGCCGCTCGCGCAACACGTCTTCCTTATCTCATCTGTTTTGACTGAGCTGTAGTCAAGGGCAAACCGACGAAGTATCTCGAATGTTCCTTGCATACTACCAGCAAAACAATGCATTCGGTGGAAAGATATTACTCGCATTTCATACAGGGTTAACAGAAAAGGTCAGCAACAATGACCTGCAGAGACGATGACCTGGGAACGACATGAGGTATCGACAAGGACAGTCGAAGCGGTGTCATTTTGTAGACTTTCAGGTTATTTATTGAAGAACATTTCCAAAACTCTTTGTCATGGCATTGCTACAGATCTAGTGTTACCTGTTCGAAATAAGTTCATTATGCACAGATGTCGACAGCTGAACATGTCCGAAAGGCAAATAGTTCAACGAAACGGTCCTGCATGTTTTTGTCCAGAGTCAATCTATTGTCAACTTGTGGGCATTTATCTAACAGTAACAACGTGGTATAGAATGGATACGGCTTTCAACCGAAACGTTACTGTAATTCGATTTGTCCCCTTCCTCGTTTTCCTTTTGTTTTTTTTTTTTGGTGGCTATGATAAAAAAAAAAGCAGGGTTGCGGACGTGTTTAATAACTTGAAAACAGGAGTTTTCCTCTGCAATCAAATTCTTATCGTTTTCAAAGAACACATGGAAAGCAACATGTGGATGGCGAGGTAGACGCTATCATGAATTAATTGCTGGTAGGGACACTGTATTTCGTTTTGCAGTCAAAACATACTACTAAGTGTATTAAATGTCTATAAGCTAATACTGTGTCCTACCTTTTGTGTTAGCAGTGCGATTTAATCACTTTTAATTTTCTCTATAGATTTCCTATAAAATTCAGAGCCAACACTGAAAAAGTTACAACGTTTCCTATATGTATATGTCTATGTAAACAATGCGATCGAGTTAGAAAATTACTATTTTTAAATCTCACAACGAGATATTCAGCAACAGTACTTTGGAGTAAAGATTTTTGCCAACCAAAACAACATAGCAGCCCTGGTTTAGGACGAATGTTGCTGTAATTTAGCAAAGATATAAGGACTCAGATCGTGTCGTATAGCCAGCTGGAAACGATGTCTCCTGGGGCTAAATTACAGCAACATTCGTCCTAAGCCAGGACTGCCATGTTATGTTGGCAAAAATCTTTACTCCAATGCGATCGAAGATAGAAAAAGATAGTTAATGGGTGTATATTTAGCATTCTGTCAAGAGTTATAAATTTCGATATGAAAATCACAAGAAAGTTCAAGAATTGATAAGCGTGTAAGAAGTCAAAGAGAAAACATTGATATTGAAACTAATACAGCTGTTGCTGGTACTGACGAGAACAAAAACAACAACAACACGCAATAATAATAAAACTAATAATAATAATAATAATAATAATAATAATAATAATAATAAGAAGAAGAAGAAGAAGAAGAAGAAAAGCCCCTACATGGTAAATACTGGGCTAAACTAAATGCGAAAGAAATAGACAGAGAAAAATCCCAGCAATGGCTGAGAAGCTCAGGACTCAAAGCAGAGACTGAAGGATTTTTAATTGTTGCACAAGACC
>NC_068984.1:143819533-143821884 GCF_001194135.2 Octopus bimaculoides | reverse complement strand
TATATATATATATATATATATATATATATATATATATATATATATATATGTATGTATGTATATATAATCAAACTAACATCTGTTTTTTTATAAGCGTCGAAATGTGTGTCGTAAGATGGAAATAAGATAATAATTCATTTTCGAACGCAGAAACGCCGTTAGAACAGCAGAATTACTCTTTTCTACCTTAGGCACAAAGCGCGAAATCTTTGAGGAAGGGAACGGTCGATTATATCGACCCCAATACGCAACTGGTACTTAATTTATCGACCCCGAAAGGATGAAAGGCAAAGTCGACCTCGGCGGAATTTGAACTCAGAACGCAGTGGCAAACGAAATACCGTTAAGCATTTCGTCCGGTGTGCTAACGTTTCTGCCAACTCGCCGCCTTAAACAGCAGAAATATTGGGTAAATTACCCTTAGAAAGCGGGAAAAAATGTGTCAATAACAAGCCATGAGACTCGAACCCAGATCCTTTGATGATTCCGGCCATGTGCTTTACAGTTAAGCTAAGCTGCTCGCTGATAAACCCATCCGTTTAGACGCTGTATATACAACACTTCTATCTATCTATCTATCTATCTATCTATCTATCTATCTATCTATCTATCTATCTATCTATCTATCTATCTGTCTGTCTGTCTGTCTGTCTGTCTGTCACAGTTTGTTTAGGAGCAAAGATACATTTTAAAATAGAATCTGTTTCAAATGTCACACACACACACACACACACAAACACACACATACACGTACACACACACACACACGTACACACACACACACACACACACGTACATATAGGTTTACGCAGAATCACATACCTACACACACACACGCCCACACGCACACACTCACACATACTTATAGATTTACACAGAATCACATATCTACACAGAGACACACAAACACACACACACATTTACACACAATACAATATAGTTAAACCGATATCTTTAGTCTGAACCTTGAGATAAGCCATCGCAGTAATCCCCCCCCCCACCTTTACTTCGCTATTTATATCTTTGACAAATACTTCAGTATATTCAATATGTGTACTTTTCGTGTTGAATTTGATGTCAAAATAGTATCTTTTATACCAATATGCAAATTAACTAAATCACGTGTAAATTAAAAAGCAATATCATTCCAGCTGTAAGTTGTTATCTCTCTCTGCATAATGTGTTTAGCATGAAGCAACACGCGACGAATGAATATAGTCGACTTGAACTATATGAGTGAGATATTTAATCGGTTGCCATACTTAGCACGTTTACCTGATCCACGGATGCCTGTACCTTTTAGCACGCACAGACACACACACACATACACACACAAGCATGTACATATATATATATATATATATATATATATATATATATATATATATAGGGAGAATTCACAAAAAAAAAACAAAAGACGAAGACAGGTGGTGTAGAAAACAAATAGATGTATTAGTATAACGCTCGGGAATTGAAAAAGTCTTTAACGTTTCGAGCCTACGCTCTTCCACAGAAAGGAACATATTTATAAATACATGCACGCACGCGCACACACACATGTACACACACGCACACATACATGTACATATATACACACACACACATATATATATATATACATAAACAGACGCACGCACACAGACACATGTGTACACACACACGCACACATGTACATATACATATACGTAAACACATGCACCCACGCACACACACATGTGTACACACATACACGCACACATACACATACATGTACGTATACATAAACACATGCACGCACATACACACATGTACACACACGCATAAACATATACGACGGGCTTCTTTTAGTTTCCGTTTACTAAATCCACTCACAAGGTATTGGTCGGCCCGAGGCTATAGCAGAAGACACCTGCTTCACACATTGGGACTGAACACAGAACCATGTGGTTGTGAAGTGAACGTCTTACCCCACAGCTACACTTGCAACGAGAGAAGTTATAATTTTGACCACTTATCTTCTTTTACTTACTTGCTTCAGACATTAGGCCGTGGCCATGCTGGGGCACCGCCTTGAAGAATCGCCCCCAGTATTTTTTACACCACCACCACACACACATAAGCACAAACACACATAAGCACAAACACACTCGCACGCACACACTTATACACAAAGATACGAACTAATCTAAAGAGGCCGTTTCTCTTTACGTTTATGCATAAAACGCCCACAGTTCCGTTTATTTGACATAAGTAAACATGCATTAACATAGACAGGTACACACGGATCCGTACACGTTTCATGTAGTCTATAGCCGTACTTATGCGCGCGCACCTGTATATATATATATATATATATATCTATCTATATATGC
>NC_068984.1:143815369-143818884 GCF_001194135.2 Octopus bimaculoides | reverse complement strand
TATATATATATATATATATATATATATATATATATATATATATATATATATATATATGTTCGAACATATACATCTGCATGCATATATCATGTGTATATATACATATATGCATGTGTGTGTGTGTATGTATGTGTGCACGTATGTAGATATCGTGTATGTGAGTGTGTGTGTATGTATGTATATATATATATATGTACATACACAAGCGCATGCATACACGTATATATGTCCATGCTCAGCCTATCAGTACTGATGCATGATCATACAACTACGATCACGTGCATGCATGTATGTATGCATGTATGTATGCATGTGCATGGGTTTATGCTTAGATATGCATATATTCTACACAAACACGTCTATGTGCATAGTTTTCAAAACGACAATTATGTCTAAAAACAAATCGTTTAAGCCGTATATAACTTGTAGAGAAAGTGAAAAATGCAATGTAAAAAAAAAAAAAAATTCTTTTTAAAATGAGAAAAAAAATGAAATAAAATTAAAAATGAAATATAAATTATGAATAAAAGATAATAGAGGAGAAGAAAAAGAAGAAGGTAGAGCAAGGAGAAGAAATAATTGAGGAAAAGGAAGAGGATTAAAAAAGAAAAGAGATATAAGAGAATAAGAACAAAGCTAGAGTTGAAATATATACACGTATATATATATATATACATATATATGTGTGTGTATATATATATATATGTATATATATATATATATCGACACACACACATATATGTATATATATAAGTGTGTGTGTGTGTGTGTGTGTGTGTATATATATGAATAAGTACGCCCACAGATATTTTGAATGTGCGTGTGCAGGTGTGTATGTTTTTATATATCTAAAAATATATATGTATATGCATATATATAATTGTATATATATATATAAATATGCATACATGTATATTTAAAAGTGCATGTGTGGAAGTGCAGGTAGTTGCGTGTTAGGGAGATAAAGTTATGTCAATAATAAGTAAACTGCTTAAATAGGGTCAGTTTGTACGGAGAGAATGACGTACGGATGGGATAGGGGAGAGGAATTGTGGCAGAAAGAGTGTAAGTCTTATAAGGAAGATGAAAACGCAACGTACGATATGGATTAATGTATAGAAGTATAGGGACGGATTGTTGATTATCGTTGTAAAATTAGATGGAAAGGGCTAAGACAATGGAAAGGAGACTGAGGAGGAAGAGGTTAAAGAAAGAAAGCTATGGCTTAGGTGGAGAGGATGGAAAGAAATGGTTAGAGGGGAGGCTTTAAGTTGAAAGATGTTTAACGTGTTTACGGATGTAGGGGAGATAAAGCTATAGATAGATAGATACATACATACATACATACATAAGTTTATCATTTACATATATATATATATGAGCATGTCTAGATGCAATTATATGCATGAGAATACATACATAAAGCAGAACATACAAATCTGCTCATATACACGCATACATACATACATACATACATACATACATACATACATACACACACACACATACATACATACATACATACATACATACATACATACATACAAAATACCCTGTTATTGATGTTGAAATTCCAATGAAAGAGCTTTGGATCTAGGTTAGAAACCGGTTCTTTCTCTATTGGCAAGAATTCTTGAAATAAAACTGAACAATGACATACATACACATATATAACTCTATGTGTGTATATATGTATGTATATATACTTCTGTAAATATATATATGTTTATTAAAGTTTTAAAAGATGGATGACAGTGGCTTCGTAGTTTTGGCCTGCTGGCCACAATCAAACTATATATATATATATATATATATGAAGGTAAGCAGAGTCAGCAGTTGTAGTAACAGAGTAAGGGATAAAAATATCCGTACGGTATCAGTTACAAGTGTAATCTTTGGGCATGGGTATGCAAGCACATTATGCTCGTAGAATACGGGTAACAACAGAAGAAAGAAAAGCTTATCAGGAATCAAATTTAAATAATTAGAAAATGGAGAAAACCTTAGATCAACAAATCAATTGGATCACATTTGCAGCTTATTATTATTTAATACAAAACATGATATAGAATAACATTTATATGAAATAACAATTCTTACGGCCGTTTCCGCTTCCCATGTCAGTCAGTGCCTACGGAAGAATTGCAAACATAATATTCCTCATCTTTATAGTATATTCGAACACGAACATGGAGCTTCATCAGAGTGTATACGAAAGAGTCCAAAAAATAAACAAAGGAATAGGAAAGAAAACATGGCCTAGAGAAGAAGCCAGGAGATCTAAGACATTAAAATCCTACCATCTTCCATCGTAGGGCTTCGAAGTCGGTAGGCAAAAGAGTGATCCAGCAATGGTCTAGGAAAAAACATTTTTCGGGGTATATCCATATAAAGGGGGAACCAAGATGCTTTGAAAGTTATGAAAAGAAGTTAGCAAAAAAATAATACAAGAAAATTACTGACATGTCTAGAAAAAGAGCAGTACTTATGTTATCGTAAAAATCTCTAGCTAATATTTACCCAAAACAATACTGTAGGGTTCCTATGATAGTATACTTACTGGAATATGACAGAGAACTCCACCTATTGTCCGCAATGGAGTAGACCGAAGTCAATCCATCTCTACAATTGGTCAATTATATTCGAACCAAGGGCAAAAGTTAAAACCGTTTCAATGGATATGTAAATAAAAAAGAAAAAGAAAAGTAAGTAAAGTAAAGGGTGCGGGGGAGATGACTATGATATAAGTGGTGCGAGGCAGCTTATGGCCTTCTGCAACTTCTCGACATAACATTATTAAGAATGAATAAATAGATCAATAGATATATATGTGCTTTTCTAGCCGCCTGTAGATCATTTCCAAAACTGACGGGTGAGCTTTTTATCATGTATATACTTGTTGAACGTTTTAAGTTTACTCTCACGCTCACCTGCTCCGTGAAAAGGTTGTCAAGAAAAGGATCTCGTTGTCTTTATCATAGATTGCGTAACCATTAACCTTATGAATATGAAGCCTTTGCAGATTTTTATAGTTTATCCAATAGTCAAGGTCTACCCAGAGTTTCGAGTCTGGTGCCAGGTCCTGGAGCTACATGCAGGCATACATATAATAGTTCCCATAAAACGCTGTTTCATGTTGCGGTGTTTCTCGATTGTGTGTATTTTGCAGATCCCTACGGCTGTTGCAAACTGTCATGTTGAAAGACATTCGTTGGTAGCGATAAATTCCGTCAACTCTGATGATCCTCATACTTTCGAACGACAGTGAGTTGCTTGATGAGGTATTGTGAAACATTGGCACAGCAGAAACAGCGCCATTTCAGGAAGTTTTGCACATACGCTTTATAATTGGCGCTTCTTCCTTCTTTGTACAATTGTCTTGGACAAACAATAAATTTACGTAGTGCACTCTTAGATTCAGTGCTGTTGTGTTATGTATGGTGGAGATGGATATTTCTCAGATACCAAGGAAAGTACGTATTCACACATAAACAACTAACGACCACAAACTTCAA
>NC_068984.1:143814038-143814892 GCF_001194135.2 Octopus bimaculoides | reverse complement strand
TATATATATATATATATATATGTATATATATATATTTATATACACATACATATATATATACATATATACGTGTATGTATGCGTGTATGTGGATATGAATATAAAATGTACGCGGACACACAACGACAAAACCCGTCCATTCGTCCATATATGTCCATACTTATACGCAAACATGCACAATTAATTCCATGTACAAATAAATAAAAAGAACAAGGATCATACATACATGCATGCGTGCATACATGCATACAAACGTACATACACATAAAAGGTTAGTATACGCAATTCATTTTCGGAGAAACATGTTATATATAGATGGAAATATGATGTAAATATACACCCATGCTAGCATATACACAAACACACACAGACACAGACACGCACGCACAAGGACACATACATACTCACACACATACATTCATACTCCATCTCACCGCACCACATTCATATTTTGCAGACATATAACATATATAGACATACAGAAACATCATACATATACATGTTTGTCTATAACATAAGGATGTATATTTCTCGGGTATCGTCTCTTTCGCTCTCTCTCATTCTGTGTATAACACACACACACACACACACACGACCAAACAAACACACACACACAAATGTGTGTGTGAGTGTGTGTGTGTGTGTTTTTCTGTATGTGTGAAATTATATAATACATATACATACATATAAAGTTCGTATAATAGGTATATGTTATATAAATGAATCTACCAACCTATCTATCAAATTATATATAAATATGTATGTATATATATATATATATATATATATATATAAAGAGAGAGACAGAGAAAAAAAGAGAAATACAAATATACACACACACACATATATATATAT
>NC_068984.1:143812752-143813264 GCF_001194135.2 Octopus bimaculoides | reverse complement strand
TATATATATATATATATATATATATATATATATATATATATGTATGCATTATGTATATATATAACATTAGAATTACGTATAGGTATATATGTATATATACATGTATATATGTTGATGTACTAATATATACATATATATGATACATACAATATATAATGCATATTTATATATATATATACATAAATGTGTAGGTGTAGATGGGTGTGTAGATGCGGACATAGAAGTATGAGTGTGTTAGTGCGTTTCTTCGATCTATGATATATGTGTGTGTGAGTCTGAGTATATACAGACGCTTGCAGATGTGTGTATGTGTTAGTTTGTTTTATAGGTCTCTTTTTCAACCATTAACGAAATAAATTTTTAGTGACACGAATATCTATGCACTTACGTATATTATAATGTACATATATAATATACGTAAATATGTATATGGTTATACATATTTGCCTATGTGTACATATAGACACACTGATATATATATATACATATATATATATATATATATATATATA